>NW_027141143.1:0-140000 GCF_036365525.1 Heterodontus francisci | reverse complement strand
AAAGTAAAGCAAATCAGTTGCTGGAATATTAAACTCCACCCCAGCTATAAAGAATATTAACACAGCAGATATAAACCCCACTGTCAGAATGAATATGGTTCAGTCCTGGATGTGATTAACAGCAGCAATAATTACAGAATGCAACAGCTACAGTCACTTGTGAACTCACTGGTGTCTCAGCATTTTGGATATCGATTAAATTCCTTCCCACAGACGGAGCAGGTGAACGGCCTCTCGTTATATTATTATAATATAATACTATCTTTAATATCATCTAATAAGATATTCTTTCTTACAGTTCAGTGGGATGTAAACAGTGACCCCAGCACCTTCAGGAGAGATGGTGCGAAAGCCCCTGTGTGCAGAGTGAGCATCAAATCAATGTGTGTAAATCCTCTCCTTATCCCCTGTAAAAGGAGGTAATAAAAGTCATCACTGTCAGTACAGGATAGAAATTCAGAACAGACAATTCGAGATCCTATGGAACATTTTATTCCTCTCTTGTTTCCCCAAAGCTGTAAATCGCAGTCCCACACACTCTCCCTCCTCCCTGTGCTAAAATCCAACCCCATGGCACCATCTGCACCATTTCTTTCCTCCTCTGCCAGTTTTCTCCCTCTCTCTACTGTGGCTGGGTTCAGTTCTCCAGCCCCTGTGTGCAGAGTGAGAATAAAATTCATGAGTCAATGATTTTCTGTCCTGGTCACTGGGTCTCTGTTGTGGTCCCACAAATTACCAGATTCATTCAGCTCAATTTCACAACTTGTCTTTGTGTTTTTGTAGGTGTTCTCTCACTCCCTTTTTCCTGTTGTAACTTCATGTTACAGGGTATTAGAAAGGGAGGATTTACGGACAGGAAAATCAAACATCACCTCAAGATGTGACAGTCACTCGATTCATCAGGATCTGAATATCATCGGCCTTTGATCATGGAAGCAAAAAGTGTGGAGAAACCGTACACGTGTTCTGTGTGTGGACGGGGCTTCAGCCGATCAGCTGGCCTGTCGGTACACAAGTGTAGTAACACTGGGGAGAAGCTGTGGAAATGTGGGGACCGTGAGAAAGAATTAAATTACACGTCTGAGCTGGAAACTCATCAACACAGTCAAACTGAGGAGAGGCCGTTCATCTGCACTGAATGTGGGAAGGGATTCACTCAGTCATCCTCCCTACTCGCACACCAACGAGTTCACACTGGGGAGAGGCCATTCACCTGCACTGAGTGTGGGAAGGGATTCACTCAGTTATCAAACCTGCAGACACACCAGCGAATTCACACTGGGGAGAAGCCGTTCACCTGCACTGAGTGTGGGAAGGGATACATTCATTTATGCGCCCTACTGACACACCAACGAGTTCACACTGGGGAGAGGCCATTCACCTGCAATGATTGTGGGAAAGGATTCATTCGTTCATCCGCCCTGCTGAGACACCAGCGAGTTCACACTGGGGAGAGGCCATTCACCTGCTCCGAGTGTGGGAAGAGATTCTCTCTGTCAGGGAACCTGTTGACACACCAACGAATTCACACTGGGGAGAGGCCATTCACCTGCTCTGATTGTGGGAAGGGTTTCACTCATTCATCCACCCTGCTGATACACCAGCGAATTCACACTGGGGAGAGGCCATTCACCTGCTCCGAGTGTGGGAAGGGATTCACTACTTCATTCCAGCTGGTGAAACACACACGAGTTCACACTGGTGAGAGGCCATTCACCTGCTCTGAGTGTGGGAAGGGATTTGCTGATTCAACTGCTCGGCTGACGCACCAGCGAGTTCACACTGGAGAGCGGCCATTCACCTGCTCCGTATGTGGGAAGAGATTTACTCAGTCATCCCACCTGGTGACACACCAGTTCATTCACATTGGGGAGAGGTCATTCATCTGCTCCGTGTGCAGGAAGGGATTCACTCAGCCATCCTATCTACTGAGACACCAGCGAGTTCACAGATAATTACAGGGGTTGGATTCTGCTGTTGCTGCTGTTAATCATATCCAGACTGAACCATGTTTATTCTGACAGTTGGGGTTTATTTCTGATGTCAGTTGCTCCTCTTGGACTGAGCGTCTGGCCCACAGCATCTCTCATTCATGTGTGAATAGACCATCATGTCTTCAAACCTCATTTTCAATTTAAATCCACTCAGTAAATGTACTGAACAAAAGATGAACAATAAACAGATCACAGGCCAATCCTGTAGCTCTATATTGACAGGAGAAAGTCTGTTCTTTAGCTCAAGAATGAGGCTGTTTAAGCTCTGTGTGTTTCTTAGCACTCGTAGACTGGAGCTGTTGGACAGACAGGCTGTTCACAACTGTTAACGTGTCAGATAGTGAAGGAATTGCTCTTCAAGTAAACTCACCAATTTATAAGCTCAGACTCCGGTCCCTGCTGTAATTAATACTCAGCATCCATTAGTGTTGATTTACAGTCAATCACTGAATCGTCTGGTTAATCTTTGTTACTTGTTTTGTGAAATACTCTCCCTATTAGTGCTGAACTGCTGGATAACTCTGATTACATTTAAATGTGTTTTCCATGTTTATAAAGTGTCTGTGTGTCCAGATTTAACTAAGTTGTGATTTGTAACCAATAAATGATGTTTCGGTCATGACTTGTCATCTGGTATCTTGGTGATTTGTCAAGAAAGATTTAATTCACTCACTCAGCAGCTCGAGAGGAACCAGACTGAGGTTTAATGAACATAAGAAATAGGAGCTGGAGGAGGCCATTTGGCCCTTTGAACCTGCTCTGCCATTCACCAAGATCATGGCTGATCTTCTCAACTCCACCTTCCCGCACTATCCCCATATCCCTTAATTCCGTTAGTACCCAAAAATCTATCAATCTCTGTCTTAAATATACTCAATGACTGAGCAT
Organism: Heterodontus francisci; assembly: GCF_036365525.1. Taxonomy (NCBI): domain Eukaryota; kingdom Metazoa; phylum Chordata; class Chondrichthyes; order Heterodontiformes; family Heterodontidae; genus Heterodontus; species Heterodontus francisci. The sequence continues at coordinate 137,118 of NW_027141143.1, read as the reverse complement.
CCACTGCTCCCTGGGGAAGACAATTCCAAAGATTCACAACCCTTTCAGTGAAGAAATTTCTCCTCATTTCAGTCCTAAATGTCTTATCCCTTATCCTGAGACAGTGACCCGGTGTTCTAGATTGCCCAGACAGGGGAAACATTTTCTCAGCATCGACCCTGCCAAGTCCCTTAAGGATTGATGTTTCAGTCAGATCACATCTCCTTCTTCTCAACCCCAGGGAATATAGGTCTAATCTACTCAATCTCTCCTCATAGGAGGAGATGGAGCATAGTGGGGGTGCTGTACAATAGTGGTTCTGTTACTGAACTAGTAATCCAGAGGCCTGGACTAATGATGCTGAGACATGAATTCAAATCCCACCACTGCAATTAAAAAGCGAGGATCAATATTGGTGACCATGAAACTACGGATTGTCCTAAAAATCCACCTGGTTCACTAATTTCCTTCAGGGAAGGAAATCTACTGTCCTTTACCCGATCTGGTCTGACTCCAGACCCACAGAAATGTGGTTGACTCTGAACTACACGATGAAATGGCCTAACTAGTCACTCAGTTATATTCAAGGAAGTAGCTCACCACCACCTTCTCAGGGGCAATTAGGGATAGGCAATAAATGCTGGCCATTTCAGTAACACCCACAGACCATGAATAAATAAAACAATCCCAGGAACCAGACTAGTGAACCTTCATTGCATTCCCTCAATGGTGGTATGTCATTCCTTAGCAAGGAGACCAAAATTGCACACACTGCTCCAGGTGGGGCCTCACCAATGTCCTGTATAATTGTCGTAAGACTTCTTTACTCTTCTACCCTAATCCCTTTGTAACAAAAGCTAACATACTATTTGCTATCCTAATTGCTCGCTGTACTTCTATGTTAGCTTCCTGTGATTCATGTACAAGGACACTGTTACATGTGCTTTGCTTTTAACAAAGGAAAAAACTTGGAGTTCTGTGTTTTGCAAGACTGAGAAAATTGAATGCTGAACTGGGTGGGGCACAGTCTCCAAGGCAACCTGTTTCCAAGCAACAACAGCAAGGAAAATGATAGGTCACATTACATTGTTAAGAGTTCAATTTCACTTTGCTTTGTGAAAGATCAGTGCTGGGCAGGCAGGAGGCAGAACAAACTGGCTGGGACTTGTGTTTTTTGGCAGACTCGAAAAAGACCTCTCCCTGAAAAGAAGGCATCTCTTGTGGAACAAAATTCCACATTTGAGTTATGTCTGTGTTCTGCCTGGAGAGGAAAAGACCCAGAGAAAGAGGAGTTGCTACTGTCTGTGGAGAAAGGCTCCTTTGCTGAGAGGAAGCCCTGCATTGTTAAAGGTAGCAAATTCCTATTGCCTCCAGTCTCTGAAAAATCTCTGTCTCAAGAGTGATTCCTGTTACTCATGTGCATTTTGGGAGATCCTGAAATCTCAAGAAAGCTACTATTGCTGGACTGCTACTTTATAATTTAAGTAGACCTGTTGCTATACCTTTTGCTGAAAGATCTGTGTGATGCCTGCTGTAGACGAATTGCCTTGACCGTCAACTCATCACAGACTGCTCAACAAACTTGCCTGGAGAGACTTTGAGTGGCTTCTGACATTTCAACTCTGGGCCACCTCACCGATTTCAAAATATCCTACCAGACCACCACCGATTTTATTATTCCGAAGAAACAGTTGAACACCAAAAACTCTTTCTCCCCAGTTAACTGGTTTTTGAATATGTATGTGTGCATGAGGCTTGGGAAGAATAAGAAGTTTTTTTTAATATATATGCATTGATTCATCCCATTATTGTTTAAGATTTAGTTTATTAATAAATAGTTAATTTTGTTGTTGTTTGAAGAAATCTGGTTTTGTGTGCTTTATTCTAGGGGATAAATAAAGTGTTTAATTTGGCTAATTTCTAGTAGGTGGGAAACTTTACTAATACGCTGTGACCTGTGAAGCAGTGGGACTGAATTAACAGTGCATTACTCCCACCTTGGTCTGAATGCAAACATTTCTCAGTTTCTCAACATACATTTTAAAAATTGTTTTTTTTTAATTTTTCTTATCAAAGTGGATAACTTCACCGTATTGTAATCCATCTGCCATGTTCTTACCCACTCACCCACCCAACCTGTCTGTATCCCTCTGAAGCCTCTTTCTGTCTTCCTCATTTCTTGCTTTCCCTCCGAACTTTGTATCATCAGCAAACCTGCATACATTGCACTCAATCCCTTCATCTGAGCCATTTCTATCGAGTGTAAATAGCTGAGGCCCAAGCACAGATCCTTACTATACCCTACTAGTTACAGCTTGCCAACTTGAAAATGACCCATTTATTCTTACTGCCTGCTTTCTGTCCATTAACCAATCTCAATCCATGCTAATATATTAACTCAATCCCATGAGTCCCAACTGTGTAATAACCTCTGGTGTGGCACCTTATCAAAAGCTTCTTGCTTCTTCAAAATCCAAATAAACTACTGCTTCCACCTTATTCACCTTACTAGTTACATCCTCAAGAAACTACAAGATTTGTTAAACGTGATTTCTCTTTCACAAGTCCATGTTGTCTCTGCTTAATCATATTATGATTTTCTAAGTGTCCTGTTACCATTTCCCCGAATAATACATTCTAACATTTTGCCTACAACTGATGTGAGGCTAATTGGCTGATAGTTCCCCATTTTCTCTCTTTCTGCTTTCTTGAATAGCAAGTTTATGTTTGCTCCCTTTCAATCCTTGGGAACTGCTCTAGAATCTATGGAATTCTGGAAGATCAAAACCAATGCATCCACTATTTCTGCAGCTACCTCTTTTAAAACCTGAGGATGAAGGTTGTCAGGTCCGGGGGATTTGTTGCCACTTAGTCCCTTTAATTTTTCCATTCCTATTTCTTTACTTATACTGATTTCTTTCAGTTCCTCATTCTCGAGACACTTGGTTTCCTATTTCTGGAATGTTTTTGTGTTTTCCACCATGAAGACAGATACAAATCATTTGTTTAATGTCTCTGCCGTTTCCCTATTCCCCATTTTAATTTCAACTGTCTCTCTCCAATGGGCCCTCATTTCCTTTCTCTAATCTCTTCCTATTTCTATAGGTATAGAAACATTTACAATCTGTTTTTATGTCTCTTGTTAATCTGCACTCAGATTTTTTTTCCTTATTAAATTCTTGATCCTCCTTTGCAGAATTCTAAAATCCATCCAATCCTCAGGCATACCACTTTTTGGGGGATCATTATAAGTCTCTTCCTTCAATCTAATGCTACCTCCAACTCCTCTTGTTAGCCATGGTTGGACCACTTTTTCTATGGGATTTTTGTGACTTAAAGGAATGTACATTTGTTACAAATTATGGATTAATTCTTAAAATGCAAGCCATTGCTTATCTACCATCATATCTTTTGATGTAGTGTCCCAATCTACTTTAGCCAACTCGCCCCTCATCCTGCGAAGTTTGCTTTGTTTAGACGCAAGACCCCAGTATTGTCCCAAACTAAATGACTTTAAAACTCAATATAAAATTCGACCATATAATGGTTGCACTCCCCTCGAGGCCTCTTTACTACAAGGTTATTAATGAACCCTTTCTCAACTAATTATTTCATGAAAGTGATGTATTTGAGTCTGAATTCAGCCTTATGTCATCTCCCAGTGGACTTATACTGTCCTGTTAGTGCTGGGTCAGGCCTTGTCCAGCTCAAACAGCCCAGATAACAGGAGCCAACGAGCCTTATTTCACTCTTTAGGGTGGTTTGTTTCTTGAGGTTCAGATTATCATTAAAATAACACACACTGTGTCACTCCGCCGCCATCACTCACTCGCTCCAAACACTAGTCCGCAATACGCCTGCGCACCCGGCGCTGAACCTCTGACCTGTGCGCTCACAATGTCCTGTTGATTGACTGCAGCTGCGGGCCAATAGGAAGAGGGGGCGGAACAGGAGGACAGATTCTGCGCAGTTCCTCCCTCATTTGCTTCTCTTTGAAAGCCCGAGGATGAATCCATCAGCATCCGGGACCTGTCAGCCCGCAGCTCCATTAGTTCCTTTTCATAAAACTGTCTCATTCCCTTTGAAATGTTTCAATTAAACCTGCCTCCACCACACTCTCAGACAGTGCATTCCACACATTAACCACTCGCTGGCTGGAAAAGTTTTTCCTCATGTTATTTTTGTTTCTTTTCCCAATTACTTTAAATCTGTTCCCTCTCGTCCTCGATCCTTTCACCAGTGCGAACAATTTCTCTCCATCTACTCTGTTTGACCTGATGCCATGAGACATCATGGGGTCCGGAGCCCATGTTGAGGACGTCTCGGGCAACTCCCTCCTGACTGTGTAACACTGCCGTCACCTCTGCTGGGTCTGTCCTGCTGGTGGGACACCGAGGGATGGTGATGGCAGTGTCTGGGACATTGTCTGTTAGGTATGATTCTCTGTCCAGACCTCTCGTGATTTTGAATACCTCGATCAAATCACCTCTCAGCCTTCTCTTCAAGGAAAACAGCACCCTTTTTCTTTATCGTAATCTCTACCTCTTTTATAATCCAGGGAGCTCTGGATTTATTTGCCCTACCTTTCCACTTCGAGGGAACATATGTTGACTGTGCCCGAACTCTCTCTTTTTTGAAGGTTACCCATTGTTCAGCTGTCAGATTTCCTGGCAACTTTTGAATCTCATTTACTCAGCCAGCTCCATTCTTACCCCATTGAAGTTGTCTTTCCCCCAGTTAATTACTCTTACTCTGGATTGTTCTTTATCCTTTTCGATGGTCAGCCTAAATCTTATGATACAATGATCAATCTCCCCGACATGCTCCCCTACTGATAATTGATCGACTTGGCCCACCTCATTCTCAAGAACCAGGTCCAGGAATGCCTCCTTTCTCATTGGACTAGCAACATACTGTTGTAGAAAATTTTCCTGAACAACTCTCAGAACACTAGTCCCTCACTGCCCTTTACACTACTACTATCCCACTATATGTTTGAATAATTAAAGTCCCCCATTATGACGACCCGATAATTTTTGCACCTCTCTGTAATTCCATTGCATTTTTTCTCCTCCACGTTCTTCCCACGAGCTGGTGGCCTGTAGACAACACTGAGCAATGTAAATGCACCTTTTTTGTTCCTTCGTTCCAGCCAAATTGATTCTTTTATCGACACCAATGGGACATCCTTTTTCTCCAACACTGCAATGTTCTCATTTATCAATACTCCACCGCCCGTTTCCCTTTCCTTTCTTTCCTGAACACCTTGTATCCAGGAATATTTAACACCCAGTCCTGCCCTTCTTTGAGCCAGGTCTCTGTTCTCGCCACATCATATTTCCACATGGCAATCTGCACGTGTACCTCACCAATCTTATTAACCACACTCTGTGCATTCACATACATGCACATTAACCCTGATTTAGACTTTATTACTTTATCCCTGACTCTGACCCCACCTTATAACTTGCTATTCCCTACTCCAGTGCTAACTATCTCTCCCAGTATTCTGTGCACCTTGGTGTTCCGGTCTGATATTTTTCCCTGGTTCCCATACCCCTGACAAGTTACCAGTTTTGCTTCCCTCCAATTGGAACTCCCTCTCAGGTTTCCATCCCCTTACCAATCTAGTTTAAACCCTCCCCAACAGCACGAGTAATCTCCCTGTGAGGATATTAGTCCCAATGCTGCTTCGATGCAACCCGTCCATCTTGTATGGGTCCCACCTGTCCCAGTGCCTCAGAAATCTGATGCCCTCCTTCCCACACCAGTTCTCCAATCACCTGTTTAATCAGTCAATTCTCCTATTCCGATGCTCACTTGCACATGGGAGTGGGAGTAATCCTGAGATAACTGCTTTTGAGGCCCTGCTTTTTTAATCTCCTTCCTCGTTCCATAAAATTTGTTGTCAGGACCTCATTTACCCTTTCCATCGACGTTAATGGTGCCAACGTGGACCACGACCTCTGGCTGTTCACCTTCCCCCAGATAAATGTCCTGTAGCCGTTCAGTGACATCCTTGATCCTGGCACCAGGGAGGCAACACACCATCCTGGAGTTCGATCTACAGCTGCAGAAAGACTTCTGTGTTCCCCTGACTAATGAATGCCCCATCACGACTGCTCTTCCACTCTTCCTCCACCCCTCCTGTGCAGCTGAGCCACCTGACAAACGTGGCTCTGTCTGCACTCCTCTGAGGAACCATCACCCTCACCAGTATCGAAAATGGAAAGCCGATTAGCAAGTGAGATCATATCAGAGGACTCCTGCACTACCTGCCTGGTTCTCTTAGACTGTCTGTGGGTTACCCATTCCTTATCCTCCTGCATGCTCCTAACCTGTGGTGTGATCACCTCCCTAAACCTGCTATCCATGTAGTTCTCTGCATTGTGGATGCACCACAGTGACTCCAGCCACTGCTCGAGATCCAAACCCTAGAGCTCAAGCTTGTGCAGCCGGTGACACTTCCTGCAGATGTGTTTGTCTAGGACACATGGTGCATCCACGACATCCCACATGTCACAAGCTGTGCTTTGTACTCAGCCAAGCTGCTGTGCCAGACCTTAACTTAACCGACTATTTAGAAGGAGAATATCTGACCAGTTACTCAACCAACCAGCTCCTTCCACTGCACAGAAACAAGAACCAAATACTGGAGGACAGAAAAAGTAGAAAAAAGGAGCACCTCCTCTCCCCTTCACTGAACTCACCACTCAGCAAACACATACCTCCAGACTCTGTTTACAATTTGCACTCCTTATCAATCTTTTAGTCATTCTTTGCTGTTTTTCTACATTCTGTCCAACATTCTGATCTGCCACCCATCTTTGTGCAATTATATGCTTTTCCTTTAATTTTGATATGACCTTTAACATTTCTAGTAAACCATCGATAGTGGGTCCTCCCCACTCCGAATCCTGTTCATACTGAGAATCCCACAGTGGAGAGCTGGAATATCCTGTCGCAAAACACAGTCAAATAGACACAGCATCATTTACTGCACAGAACAAGGCCATTTGGCCCATCAATTCCATGTCAGCTCTCCAGGGAGCAATCCACTCAGTCCCACTGCCCCACATCAGCCCATAGCCATGCAAGTTTATTTCCTTAAAGTGACCATCCAGTTTCCTTTGAAAATCATTGATTATTTCCATTTCCACCACACACATTGGCAGCGAGTTCCAGGTCAGAACCACTTGCTGCAGAAGAAGTTCTTCCTCACATTCCTGCTTCAACTCTTCCTCAAAACCTTCAATCTGTGTTCCCTAGTTCTTGTACCATTAGTTCATGGGAGCAGTTTTTCTTTGTCTAATTTATCAAAGTCTGTCAGAATTTGGTACATTTCGATGAAATTTTCCCTCAATCTCCTTTGCTCCAAGGAGAACAACCCCAACTTCTCCAACCTACCCTTGTGAACTCTCTGCTGTGTCAGCAGGTGGGATAACTGAGTGAATCCCTTCCCACACACACAGCAGGTGAACGGCCTCTCCCCAGTGTGAACTTGCTGGTGTGTCAGCAGGTGGGATAACTGACTGAATCCCTTCCCACACACTGAGCAGGTGAACGGCCTCTCCCCAGTGTGACTGCGTTAATGAATATCCAGCTTTGATGGAGAACTGAATCCCTTCCCACAGTCCCCACATTTCCATGGTTTCTCCGTGGTGAGGGTGTCCTTGTGTCTCTCCAGGTTGGATGATCAGTTGAAGCCTTGTCCACACACAGAACACGTGATCAGTTTCTCCCCGCTGTGAATGGTGTGATGTTTTCTCAGGCTGTGTAACTGGTTAAAACTCTTTCCACAGTCAGTCACTGGAACACTCTCACTCGGGTGTGTGTGTGTGTCTCAGTGCTTTTCCAGTCACACTGATGTTTGAAATCTTTTCCCACAGGCAGAACAGACAAACATTTCTCCTTCCACATTCTCAGTCCGATGATATTCAGGTCCTGATGAATCGAGTGTTTCTGTCAGATCTTGATGTGATGTTTGGTTTCAATTTCCCGTCAGTAAATCCTCCCCTTCTAATAACCTGTAAAAGGAGTTTACAAAAGTCAGCACTGTCAGTCCAGGATAGAAATTCAGAACAGACAGTTCTAGTTTCTATGGAACATTCTTTCCTCTCTTGTTTCCCCCAAAAATGTGATCCCTTCAAACTAAAAGAAGCCAAAATAAGCAACAAATTGTAACAGAAGCAAAGGGAACCTTCCCAACTAAACCAGAACATTGCTCCCAGTGTCCACGAGACACTCTGTATCCTGAGGTGTCCACCGGTTGCAGAAGGCCACCCCGGCACGGACAGGACCACGGAAGACAGGGCAGCAGCGAAAGTGACACCCCCACTCCCAACATGGTCCCTGTGCATCCTGGACCTACACATTGCTTCTCAGCCTGAGCGAGAGGGAGAGAGAGATGGAGAAGGTGAGAACTGAGTGTTTAAATATACAAGATAGATACAAACCTGGGTGGGTTTGGGGTGGATGAGGTGAGGGAGAGGAGGGCATTGGGGGGACTGGGGGGTTTTGGAAGGGCAGGTCATCGAAAGGGCTGTGGGTGTGGGTGGTGTTTTAACCAGGCCCAAGAGCAGGTCCCGGAAAAGATCCTCCAAACTCCCCACCCCACCTCCACACCGAGTGGCCAGAGATTAGGAGAATGGGGTTAAACTGTAACCAAGGCCATTGATAAGGTCCCACAAGGCAGACTGGTCATGAAAATAAAAGCAAAACAGCAAGTTGGAGTCAAAATTGACTCAGAGGCAGGAAGCAAAGAGTAATGGTTGATGAGTGTTTGTGTGACTGGAAGGCTGTTTTCAGTGAGGTTCTACAGGGATCAGTACTCGGTCCTTTGCTTTTTGTTCTATATATCCATGGTTTGTACTTGAATGTAGGGGTTTGATTAAAAAGTTTGCAGATGATACAAAAATTGACCATGTGGTTGATAATGAAGAAGAAAGCTGTAAACTGCAGGAAGATATCAATGGACTGGTCAGGTGGGCAGAATAGTGACAAATGGAATTCAATCCGGAGAAGTGTGAGGTAATGCATTTGGAGACAGCTAACAAGGCAAGGGAATACACAATAAATGGTAGGATATTGAGAAGTATAAAGGAACAGAGGGACCTTGGAGTGCGCGTTCACAGAACCCTGAATATGGCTGGGCAGGTAGATAAGGCGTAAGGGATACTTGACTTTATTAGCCAAGGCAGAGAATATAAGAGCATGGAGGTTCTGCTGAAAATGTATAAAACACTGGTTAGGACACAGCTGGAGGACTGTGTACAGTTCTGGTCACCGCACTGTAGGAAAGATGTGGTTGTATTAGAGACGGTACAGAGGAGATTTACAAGGATGTTGTCTGGATTGGAGAATTTTAGTTCTGAGGAAATATTGGATAGGTGAGGGTTTTTTTCTTTGGAATAGAGGAGGCTGAAAGGAAACCGAATTGAAGTGCAGAAAATGATGAGGGGTCTAGATAGAGTGGATAGGAAGGACCTATTCCCCTTGGCTGAGGGGTCCATAACCAGGGGCATAGATTTTGGGGAAGAGGTAGGAAATTTAAAAGGGATTTGAGGTTAAATGTTTTCAGCCAGAGGGCGGTGGGGATCTGCAACTCACTGCCTGGGAGGGTGGTAGAGGCAGAAACCTTCAAAACAATTAAAAAGTACTTGGATATTCACGTGAAGTGCCCTAACCTACAAGGGTATTGTTACGACCGACTGCTCAAGTCAAAGCCCCACAATCAAAATATACAGTTTTGATAGTGGTGGGAGAAACACACTGTTGATTCAGTCCCGTCCCTCACAGATCGCCTGACATTTTAAACATTCCAAATTAAAGAAAGATCCAGCCAAATTGTACCATCTATTAACCCCCGAATAAGGCTAACCAAACCAGGTGTCTTTACATCAACAAATTAACTGTTTAATTAGAAAAACTAAATTCTTAAATAATAACATATAAACAGTTAAAACAGAAAAAATAGTGTCTTTGCATATTTATGATCCTGCTGAAGTGAAACCTTCCTATGTGGAATAGTCCAAGGTTGCTTGGAAGTCTTCACAGCCATCTGAACTGGGTGGGGGGGGGGGGAGGGGGGTGAGAAAATAAAAGGTTCTTCAACAGTAGAACAGTCCAGTCTAGTTCAGCAGTTGAATTGATGCTGCTCTTTTCCAGTGATAAATTTCAACAATTTCAGTTGAGTCGTGAAAGGAATTGGTTATTTTCTTTTAAGAAAGTAATCTGGCTTGATATCAGAATTCTGGTTTAAATAAACCAAGAGAGAGCTCTTTTTTCCTTCAGTATATGCTGGATGATCATCTGTGTCGGTCTCTGTTAACGGTGTCTCAAAAGCCAGTTTTTCAACTAGTTTCAAATGTCAATTGGAAACAATGTATCTCTCGATCTTCAGTCTGAGTGGCTGTATCCCGGGGCAACGAGAATACATTCTTCGACTCAGTCTCTGGAGCTTGTTGCCTTAAAGCAGCACTGCTCCTTTTCCAGCCTTAAAGGCACACTGCATTCTTCTTGGAAAAAAAATAGAGGATCTTAACACTATGGACCAAGAGCTGGAAAGCGGGATTAGGCTGGATGGCTCCTTGTCAGCCAACGAAGACATGCTGGGCCGAATGGCCTCCTTCCGTACTGTAAATTTTCAGGATTCTAATTTGAGGAGCAGCCCCTTCAGGTAACGATACAGGGGCTGTAACCTCTTACACTGAATATATACATGGCCCATGGACTCTTAAAGGCTGCAAACATCACATGCAGCCTGAGAGTGGGTGAAGCTGCTTAAAACCCTATTGTCCAGGATGCCCCATCTCCTGGGCACTCGGACCCAGTTGGGAAAAGTGTTTGTGAGGTCCTGTTCGCTCACTGTGCCCTCACCAAGATGGCTGTGCTTGCACCCTGACCCCGCCCTGTCCAAGATGGCAGCCAGTGACCCCTCTCCCCCGGACCTGTCACCAGGAGGTAAACACGGGGCCTCTTGGCCTACCCCAGGTGTATATGAAGCCTCCCAGCCCACCCATGGCTCCAATTCCTCCCCTGTACCCACAATCTCCTCTCACCTCCCGATCCACCTGGTCCATCTCAGTCCATCTCCATTACCTATGCTGGACATGCTCAGTGCACAGTTCGATCCCACGCCAATGCACTCAGCCCCTGTGGTCATTGATAAGGGACTGACCCTTATCACGGGAGTCCTGGGTAATGAATCCTCTACTGAAAGCTCCAAATATTGAATGGATGATTTTGTGTCATCCCATTGAGATCAGGGTCAGAGAGACAATGGAGAAAATTATTAAATAAATTATACAGAAACCCGAGTGCCCGGGACATCAACTATAGTGTGAAGTGCACTGGGAATTCTGTTCTTCACCCACATTTGGACTCAGGAATTAGAGGGATGTTTTCATAACTTGTAGTTGACACCAAACTGGATGATAGAACTAATAATGAGGAGGAGTGCATTGAAATCCAGGAAGACATAAACAGGCTGGCAGACTGGACAGATAAATGGGAAATGAAATTCAACATAGTGAAATGTGAACTGGTTCATTTTGGGAGGAGGAATAAGGAGGCCAGTTATTGGTTCGAATGTAAGAACTTAAATGGAGCAGAGAGATCTGGGAACAGAGTCACATAAATCACTAAAAGGAGCAACACAAGTCGATAAGAGAGCAAAGAAAGAGCTGATGTTCTTATCTCGAGGAATACAATGTAACAGCAGGGAGGGAATGTTACATTTATAGAGAACCTCACTTAGAAGGACTGTGAGCAGTTCTGGTCTCCAGATTAAAAAAGGATATTGAAGACTGAAGAAAGTGCAGAATAGATTTACAAAGATGTCACCAGAGAGGATGTTACTATCCAGCAAGATTGAGCAGGCTGGGGATCCTTTCTCCGGAAAAGAGAAGACGAGGAGGAGATCTGATAGAGGTCTTTAAAATTATCAGTCAGTCAGAACAAGGGGGCAGCAATATAAGACAGACATTAACAGGTCAAATAGAGAACTTAGGAGGAATTTCTCTACTCAGACAGTGGTGAGAATGTGGAACTCACTGCCACGTGGAGTGGTTGAAGGTGATAACAATGATGTGTTTAAGGGGAGGCTCAATACATTTATGAGGGAGAAGGGAATAGAGGGATATGGGGACAGAGTGGGACAAGGTAATCAGATTGGGAGGAGGCTCATGTGGATTATAAACAGCAGCACAGACGAGAGGGGCTGAACGGCCTGTTTCTGGGCTGTAATTCTGTGCACATTCAGCCTGGGTGGATTAATGCGCAGGTTCACTGGGCCCAGGGGTGGATTAATGAAAGTTCTGGCTCCATGTTTTAGACGATGCTGCCGAGTATTGCAGGTGATGGAGAAGAGTTTCTCTCTATCTACCCTATCAGTTTCAATTAATATCTTGAAAACTTTGATTAAATCACCCCTTAATCTTCTGAATTCCAGGGACTACAACCCTCACAGTGAGGTGATTCATTCTGGCAGAAGGAATAGGGAGAGGCAACATACACTTAATGGTACAGTTCTAAAGAGTTTGCAGGGATAGAGGGACCTGAGGGTTCATGTGCAGAGATCACTGAAAGTGGAAGGATGTATTGAGGGAACAGTTGGCAAAGCAAATGGGATCTTGGGCCTCATAAATAGAGGTATTGAACACAAAAGGAAGGAAGTTATGCTGAACATTTATAAAGCTCTGGTTAGGCAACAACTAGAGTATTGCATCCAGTTCTGGTCACCACACTTTTGGAAGGATGTGAAGGTCCTTCAGAGGGTGCAGAGATTTATCAGAATGGTTCCTGAGATGAGAGAATTTAACTACAAGGTGAAGTTGGAGGAGCTGGTGTTGTTCTCCTTGGAGCAAAGGAGATTGAGGGGAGATCTGATAGAGGTGTTGAAAATGATGACAGGTTTAGATAAGGCAGACCAAGAAAAGCTGTTCCCATTAGCTGATGATACAAGGATTAGTGGACACAGATTCAGGTTTTGAGATACAGGAGGGATGTGAGGAAGCAGTTTTTTTACACAGTGAGTGGTAATGACCTGGAACTCACTGCCTACGAGGGTGGTGGAAGTGGAGATGATCAATGATTACAAATGGAAATTGGATGGACACTTGAGGGAAATAAACCTGCAGGACTACGGGGATAGAGTGGGGGAATGGGACTGACTGGATTGTTCTACAGAGAGCTGGGATGGAATCAAAAAGCTCATTGTCCTCCTTCTGTGCTGTAATGACTCTGATTCATTTGTGTAATCTCTCCTTGTAATTTAACCCTTGGAGTCCAGGTATCATTCAGGTAAATCTACACTGCACTCCCTCCAAGGCCATTATATCCTTCCAAAGGTGTGGGGCCCAGAACTGAACACAATACTCCAGGTGTGGTCTAACCAGGGCTTTGTGTATCTCAGTGCTTTTCCAGTCTCACTGATACCTGAAATCTTTTCCCACAGACAGAACAGACAAACCTTTCTCCTTCCACATTCAAAGGCCGATGATAGTCAGGTCCTGATGTATCGAGTGACTCTTTGTCAGATCTTGATGTGATGTTTGGCTCGTGATTCCCCATCTGTATATCCCCTGCTTCTAAGCCCCTGTAAAAGGAGTTTACAAAAACCATCACTGTCAGTCCAGGATAGAAATTCACAACATTCTCTCCTCCTGCTTTCTGGCCCAGGATGACTGTACATGCACCCTGCTGTACATTGTCCTGAGGGAGGCCACACACCAGCCTGGATTCACGTCTGCGACTGCAGAAACGCCTGTGTATTACCCGATCAAATCTCCGATCACTATTGCTCAGTCAGCTTTGTGACCCTCTGTGAAGCTGATCCAACTGTGCTGCCATGGCCTTGACTCTGGCTGCACTCCTTAGATGAACCATCACTTTCATCAGTATTCAGAACTGAATACTGGTTGGAGAGTGAGATGCACTCAGGGTTCTCCTGCATTCCCTGCCTATTTCTTCTTGACTGTCAGTTGGCCACCCATTGCCTCTCTCCCTGCATACTCTGAAGCTGCAGGGTGACCATATCTATAAACGTGCTGTCCACAAAGCTCTCACCTCATGGATGCACCGCAGTGACACCAGCTGCAGTTCATGCTCTGAAAACCGGAGCTCGAGCTGCTGCAACTTGTTTTATCTTCATCCATGCGATGTGGGTGTTGCTGGCTCGGCCAGTATTTATTGCCCATCCCAAACTGCCCTTGACAACGGAGAGGCTCGCTCGGCCATTTCAGAGGGCATTTCAGAGTCAGCCACATTGCTGTGGATCTGGAGTCACATGTAGGCCAGACCAGGTAAGGACAGCAGATTTCCCATCTCATGAACCAGATGGCTTTTTAATTGCAGATTTATTAATTGAATTTAAAGTTCACCATCTGCCGTGGTGGGATTCGAACCCATGTTCCAGTGACATTACCCCGATGTCACCACCTCCCCCAATGATACTTCCTACACAAATGGTTATCTAGAGTTGGCACATTACACAGGATGTGCACTCCAGAGGTCGGAGCAGCCCCATCATTGGCAGGAATTTGGGACTTGTAACTGCAAAGGATTTTGTCATCAAAAAGGACTGTGTAATGTATCAGTGTGGTGTGAGATATTCAAGTGTTGAATAAGTAAAGAAAATATCTTTGTAAATAGCTGACACCACAATTTACAATCAAAGTGCTATTTAGGTAATTGTGGATTTCTTTTAGTTTAGTTATTAAAACAAAAGACTGAAAATGTGAAATCTTGTGTAATTTATTAGTGTGGTCTGGGGATTCAGATCTCATATTTTTCATATTGACAATCTGTGAGGTCGGAACAACTGGAATGGGATGAACAGATACAATGGGCAGAATGGCCTCCTCCTGTGCTGGAAATAGAGTCAGAGAGTTATCCAGCACAGAAACAGGCCCTTCGGCCCATCGTGTCCGTGCCGGTCATCAAGCACCTAACTATTCTAATCCCATTTTCCAGCACTTGGCCCATAGTCTTGTCTGCTTTGGTGTTTCAAGTGCTCATCTAAATACTTGTTAAATGTTGTGAGGGTTCCGGCCTCTACCACCTCTTCAGGCAGTGCTTTTCAGATTCCAACCACCCTCTGGGTGAAATTTTTTTTCCACAAATCCCCTCTAAACCTGCTGCCCCTCACCTTAAAATAAATGTCTCCTGGTTATTGACACCTGCAAGAAGGGAAAATGTTTCTTCCGATCTGACCTATCAATGCCCCTCATAAATTTGAATACCTCAATCATATCCCCCTTCAGCCTTCTCTGCTCTCATGAAAACAACCCCAGCCTTTTCAGTCTCTCTTCACACCTGAAATGCTCCAGCCCAGGCAACATCCTTGTGATACTTCTCTGCACCCTCTCCAGTGCAATCACATCCTTCCTCTTGTGTGGTGCCTAGAACTGTACACAGTACTCCAGCTGTGGCCTAACTAGCGTTTTATACAGTTCCACCATAACCTCCCTGCTCTTATATTCTATGCCTCAGCTGATAAAGGCAAGTATCCCATATGCCTTCCAAACCACCTTATCTACCTGTGCTGCTGCCTTCAGTGATCTATGGACAAGTACACCAAGGACCCTCTGACCTTCAGTACTTCCTGGGGTCCTACCATCCATTGTATATTCCCTTGCCTTGTTAGTCCTCCCAAAATGCATCACCTCACACTTCTCAGGATTAAATTCCATTTGCCACTGCTCTGCCCATCTATATCGTCCCGTAATCTAAGGCTTTCCTCCTCACTATTTACGACACCACCAATTTTCGTGTCAACTGCGAATTTACTTATCATACCTCCAATATTCACGTCTAAATCATTAATGTACACTACAAACAGCAAGGGTCCGTGTACCGATCCCTGCGGTACACCACTGGTCTCAGGTTTTCACTCGCAAAAACAACCCTCGACCGTCACCCTCTGCCTCCTGCCACTGAGCCAATTTTGGATCCAATTTGCCAAATTGCCCTGGATCCCATGGGCTCTGACCTTCTTAACCACTCTCCCATGTGGGACCTTATCAAAAGCTTACTGAAGTCCATGTAGACTACATCAACTGCTTTCCCCTCATCTACACACCTCGTCACTGCATTGAAAAATTCAATCAAGTTCGTTAGACACGATGTCCCCCTGACAAAGCCATGTTGACTATCCCTGATTAATCCCTGCCTCTCCAAGTGGAGATTAATCCTGTCCCTCAGAATTTTTTCCAATATTTTCCCAACCACTGATGTTAGACTCACTGGCCTGTTAGTACCTGGTTTATCCCTGCTACCCTTCTTGATAATGGCACCACATTCGTAGTCCTCCAGTCCTCTGGTACCTCTCCTGTGACCAGAGAGGATCTGAAAATTTATGTCAGAGCCCTTGCTATCTCCTCCCTTGCCTCACATCACAGCCTGGGATACATTTCATCTGGGACTGGGGATTTATCCACTTTTAAGCCGGCTAAAACAGCTAATACTTCCTCACTTTCAATGCTAATATGTTCAAGTGTATCACAATCCCCCTCCCTGATCTCTACACCTACATCATCCTTCTCCATAGTGAACAGATGCAAAGTAATCATTTAAAACCTCACCTCTGTCCTCCGGCTCCACACACAGATTTGCACTTTGGTCCCTAATGGGCCCCACTCTTTCACTGGTTATCCGCTTGCCCTTAATATACTTAGAAAATGCCTTAGCAGTTTCCTTGATCGTGCCTGCCAGTGTTTTTTCATGCCTCCTCTTTGCTCTCCTTATTCCTTTTTTTTGTACCCCCGCTACACTTTTTATACTCCTCTAGTACCTCTGCTGTTTTCAGCACTTTGAATCTGCCATAAGCCTCCTTTTATTTTCCTGATCCAATCCTCTATATCCCTTGACATCCAGAGTTCCCTGGACTTGTTGGTCCTCCCCTTCACCTTTACGGGTGCATGTTGCCTCTGAACCTTCACTATTTCCTCTCTGAAAGACTCCCACTGGTCTGATGTCGACTTTCCTACAAGTAGCTGCTCCCAGTTCACTTTGGCCAGATCCTGTTTTATCATGTTGAAATCGGCCTTCCCCCAATTCAGTACTTTTATTTCCAGCCCGCCTTTGTCTTTTTCTTACAGAGTTATGATCACTATCCCCGAAATGCACCCCCACTGACACTTCTACCACTTGTCCAGCATCATTCCCCAGGATTAGGTCCAGTACTGCGCCTTTTCCTGTTGGACTTTCAAGGTACTGGCTCAAAAAAGTCTCCTGTATATATTTTAAGAATTCCGCCCCCTTTAAGTCTTTTACACTAAGACCATCCCAGTTGATATCAGGTAAGTTGAAATCCTCTACTATTATTACTCCATTATTTTTACACCTCTCAGAGATTTGCCTACATATCTGCTCCTCTATCTCTCCCTGACTGTTTGGAGGCCTGCAGTACACACCCAGCCAAGTGATTGCCCCCTTTTTGTTTTTAAGTTTGACTCATCTGGCCTCATTTGAAGAACCTTGTCAGACATCTTCCCTCCTTACTGCAGTAATTGACTCCTTGATCAACAGTGCAATGCGACCTCCTCTTTTATCCTTTCTCCTGCCATACCTGAAGATTCCATAGCCTGGAATATTGAGTTGCCAGTCCTGCCCTTCCCTCAACCATGTCTCTGTGATAGCAACAATATCATAATCCCATGTGCTAATCAACGCCCTCAATTCATCTGTCTTGCATTAAAATAAATGCAATCCAGCCTTGCATTTGTCACTTGTGCCTTAACAGGTCTATATTTGCTCTGCCTAACAGACTGACTCAGTTTCTCTTCTATATTTGACTGAGCATCACCCACTCCGATACCTCCACTCTGTATCCCATTCCTCTGCCAAATGTGTTTAAACTGCCCCCAACAGCACTCGTAAACCTCCCAACAAGGATGTTCGTCCAACTTGTACAGGTCCCACCTTTGCCAGAAACAGACCCAATGATCCAGGAAGCTAAAGCCCTCCCTCCTGCACCATCTCTTCAGCCACGCATTCATCTGCTCTATCCTCCTATTCCTATACTCACTAGCATGTGGCACTGGAGTAATCCAGAGATTACAACCTTTGAGGTCCTGCTTTTTAATCTGCTACCGAGCTCCCTAAATTCTTGTTTCAGGTCCTCATCTTCTTTTTACCTCCGTCGTTGGTACCAATGTGTTCCACGACCTCTGACTGTTCACCCCCCCTTCAGAATGTCCTGCAGCCATTCCGTGACTAACTTGACCCTGGCACCGGGGAGGCAACATACCATCCTGAAGTCACGTTTGTCACCACAGAAATGCCTATCTGTATCCCTTACGATAGAATCCATTATCAGTATAGTTCTTCCAGTCCTTTTCCTCCCCTGCTGTGCAGCAGAGCCATGCGTGGTAACACAAACTTGGCTGTTGCTGCTTTCCCCTGGGAGGTCATTCCCCCCAACAGTATCCAAAGTAGTATATCTGTTTGAGAGGGGGATGGCCACAGGGGACTCCTGCACTACCTGTCTGCGCCTACCACTCCATCTGGTGGTCACCCATCTCATTTCTGCCTGTGCAGCCATTACCTGCAGTGTGACCACCTCTCTAAACGTGCTATCCACAACGTCCTCAGCATCGCGGATGCTCCACAGTGAATCCACCTGCAGCTCCAGCTCCGTAATGCGGGTAGTCAGTAGCTGCAGCTGGATCCACTTCCTGCACACATGGTCGTCAGGGACACTGGAAGCATCCCTGATTTCCCATATAGCGCAGGAGGAGCATATCACGGGGCTGAGCTCTCCTGCCATGACTTACCTTTAGATTAATTAGTTACTCCCTTTAAAAAATATTAATTACACGAGAGGCTTGTTCTACTCCAAACACTACCCACGACAATCTAAATTACTCTAATTAAAAAAGAACACACTCTTAGTACTCACTTTATCACTCGAGGTCTTTTTTCATACAAAAAACAACTTTCCCCTTATTTTTTAAAGCTAATTAAATTGACCAACAGTTGTTACTTACCCAACCAATCACAAACAAAGAATTGTGATATAGTTCCAAGTCAGGATAGTGAGTGACTTGGAGGGGAACTTGCAGGTGGTGATGTCCCAATGAGTCTGTTGTCTTTGTCCTTCGAAGAGGAACAGGTCACGTGTTTGGAACAAAGCACAAAGAGAACAAAGAACAGTTCAGCACAGGAACAGGCCATTCAGCCCTCCAAGCCTGCGCCGATCTTGATGCCTGCCGAAACTAACATCTTCTGCACTTCCGGGGCCCATATCCCTCTATTTCCTTCCTATTCATATATTTGTCAAGATGTCTCTTAGACATCGCTATCGTATCTGCTTCCACCACCTCCCCTGGCAGCAAGTTCCAGGCACTCACCACCCTCTGTGTAAAAAACTTGCCTCGCACATCCCCCCTAAACTTTGCCCCTTGCACCTTAAACCTATGTCCCCTCGTAACTGACTCTTCCACCCTGAGAAAAAGCTTCTGACTATCCACTCTGTCCATGCCACTCATAACTTTGTAAACCTCGATCATGTCCTCCCTCCACCTCCGTCGTTCCAGTGAAAACAATCCGAGTTTTTCCAACCTCTCCTCATAGCTAATACCCTCCAGACCAGGCAACATCCTGGTGAACCTCCTCTGTACCCTCTCCAAAGCTTCCACGTCCTTCTGGTAGTGTGGTGACCAGAATTGCACGCAATATTCTAAGTGTGGCCTAACTAAGGTTCTGTACAGCTGCAGCATGACTTGCCAATTTTTACACTCTATGCCCCGACCGATGAAGGCAAGCATGCCGAATGCCTTCTTGACTGCCTTATCCACCTGCGTTGCCACTTTCAGTGACCTGTGGACCTGTACGCCCAGATCTCTCTGCCTGTCAATACTCCTAAGGGTTCTGCCATTTATTGTATACTTCCCACCTGTATTAGATCTTCCAAAATGCATTACCTCACATTTGTCCGGATTAAACACCATCTGCCATTTCTCCGCCCAAGTCTCCAACCGATCTATATCCTGCTGTATCCTCTGACAATCCTCATCATTATCCGCAACTCCACCAACCTTTGTGTCGTCCGCAAACTTACTGATCAGACCAGCTACATTTTCCTCCAAATCATTTATATATACTACAAACAGCAAAGGTCCCAACACTGATCCCTGCGGAACACCACTGGTCACATCCCTCCATTCAGAAAAAGACCCACCCACTGTTACCCTCTGTCTTCGATGACCGAGCCAGTTCTGTATCCATCTTGCCAGCTCACCTCTGATCCCGTGTGACTTCATCTTTTGCACCAGTCTTCCATGCGGGACCTTGTCAAAGGCTTTACTAAAGTCCATATAGACAACATCCACCGCCCTTCCTTCATCAATCATCTTCGTCACTTCCTCAAAAAACTCAATCAAATTAGTAAGACACAACCACCCCTTCACAAAACCATGCTGACTCTCGCTAATAAGTGCATTTGTTTCCAAATGGGAGTAAATCCTGTCCCGAAGAATCCTCTCCAATAGCTTCCCTACCACTGACGTAAGGCTCACCGGCCTAAAATTTCCTGGATTATCCTTGCCACCCTTCTTAAACAAAGGAACAACATTGGCTATTCTCCAGTCCTCTGGGACCTCACCTGTAGCCAATGAGGATGCAAAGATTTCTGTCAAGGCCCCAGCAATTTCTTCCCTTGCCTCCCTCAGTATTCGAGGGTAGATCCCATCAGGCCCTGGGGACTTATCTACCTTAATGCTTTGCAAGACACCCAACACCTCCTCCTTTTTGATAATGAGATGACTGAGACTATCTGCACTCCCTTCCCGAGGCTCATCATCCACCAAGTCCTTCTCTTTGGTGAATACTGATGCAAAGTACTCATTTAGCACCTCGCCCATTTCCTCTGGCTCCACGCATCGATTCCCATCTCTGTCCTTGAGTGGGCCAACCCTTTCCCTGGTTACCCTCTTGCTCTTTATATATGTATAAAAAGCCTTGGGATTTTCCTTAATCCTGTTTGCCAATGACTTTTCATGTCCCCTTTTAGCCCTCCTAACTCCTTGCTTAAGTTCCTTCCTACTGTCTTTATATTCCTCTAGTGCTTCATCTGTTTCGCGCCTTCCAGCCCTTACAAATGCTTCCTTTTTTTTTGATTCGGCTCACAATATCCCGTGTTATCCAACCTTCCCGAAACTTGCCAAACTTGTCTTTCTTCCTCACAGGAACATGCTGGTCCTGGATTCTAATCATCTGACGTTTGAAAGACTCCCACATGTCAGATGTTGATTTACCCTCAAACAGCCGTCCCCAATCTCAATTTGTCAGTTCCTGCCTAATATTGTTATAATTAGCCTTCCCCCAATTTAGCACCTTCACCCGAGAACTACTCTTATCCTTATCCACAAGTACCTTAAAACTTATGGAATTATGGTCACTGCTCCCGAAATGCTCCCCCACTGAAACTTCGACCACCTGGCCGGGCTCATTCCCCAATGGCAGGTCCAGAATGGCCCCATCCCTAGTTGGACTATCTACATACTGTTTCAAGAAGCCCTCCTGGATGCTCCTCACAAATTCTGCCCCATCCAAGCCCCTAGCATTAAGTGAGTCCCAGTCAATATTGGGGAAGTTAAAATCATCCACCACTACAACCCTGTTACCTTTACATCTTTCCAAAATCTGTCTACATATCTGCTCCTCTACCTCCCACTGGCTGGTGGGAGGCCTGTAGTAAACCCCCAACATCATGACTGCTCCCTTCCTATTCCTGAGCTCCACCCATATTGCCTTGCTGCATGACCCCTCTGAGGTGTCCTCCCGCAGTACAGCTGTGATATTCTCCTTAACCAGTAATGCAACTCCCCCACCCCTTCTACATCCCCCTCTATCCCACCTGAAGCTTCTAAAGCTTGGAACATTTAGCTGCCAATCCTGCCCTTCCCTCAACCAAGTCTCTGTAATAGCAACATCATATTTCCAAGGACTAATCTAAGCTCTAAGTTCATCTGCCTTACCTGTTATACTTCTCGCATTGAAACAAATGCACTTCAGACCACCAGTCCCGCTGTGCTCAGCAACATCTCCCTGCCTGCTCTTCCTCCTGGCCTTATTTACTATGTCCTCCTCATTTACTTCACTAGCTGTCCTACTGCTCTGGTTCCCACCTCCCTGCCACACTAGTTCAAACCCTCCCGAATGACACTAACAAACCTTGCAGCCAGGATATTAGTGCCCCTCCAGTTTAGATGCAACCCGTTCCTTCTTGTACAGATCCCATCTGTCCCTGAAGAGAGCCCAATGGCCCAGATATCTGAAACCCTCCCTGCTACACCAGCTGCTCAGCCACATGTTTAGCTGCACTATCTTCCTATTTCTAGCCTCACTGGCACGTGGCACAGGGAGTAATCCAGAGATTACAACCCGAGAGGTCCTGTTTTTTTAACTTACTACCGAACTCCCTAAACTCCCCCTGCAGGACCGCATCACTCTTCCTGCCTATGTCATTGGTACCGATGTGTACCACAACCTCTGGCTGTTCACCCTCCCCCTTCAGAATGCCCTCTGTCCATTCAGAGACATCCTTGACCCTGGCACCAGGGAGGCAACATAACATCCTGGAGTCTCTTTCACTTCCACAGAAGCGTCTATCTGTGCCCCTGACTATAGAGTCCCCTCTAATTATTGCTCTTCTGCGCTTTGTCCCTCCCTGCTGAACAACAGTGCCAACAGTGGTGCCACTGCTCTGGCTGCTGCTGTTTTCCCCTGATAGGCCATCCCCCCCAACAGTATCCAATACGGTATGCTTGTTAGAGAGGGGGATAGCCACAGGGGATTCCTGCACTGACTGCCTCCCCCTTCTAGCAGTGACCCATCTATCTGCCTGCACTTTGGGTGTAACCACTTCTCTAAAACTCCCGTCTATGACCCTTTCCGTCATCTTGAAAATTTCCCGTGATATCACTCAAAGTCCTTTTTCTCCATCTTTCGAGTCTCAGCGCACGCCGAGAGACACAGGGAGCCTGTCGCCGCTCTGGATCAGCTTCCTCACAGGTCCGCCAGTCGTCGCTCCGCTCCCAGGTAAGTAAGGGCCTCAAGCCCCGATCTTTACTTATTAGAACATTACAGCGCAGTACAGGCTCTTCAGCCCTCGATGTTGCGCAGACCTGTGAAACCATCTGACCTACATTATTCCATTTTCATCCATATGTCTATCCAATGACCACTTAAATGCCCTTCAAGTTGGCGAGTCTACTACTGTTGCAGGCAGGGCGTTCCACGCCCCTACTACTCTCTGAGTAAAGAAACTACCTCTGACATCTGTCCTATATCTATCACCCCTCAACTTAAAGCTATGTCCCCTCGTGTTTGCCATCAACATCCGAGGAAAAAGACTCTCACTATCCACCCTATCTAACCCTCTGATTATTTTATATGTCTCTATTAAGTCACCTCTCCTCCTCCTTCTCTCCAACGAAAACAACCTCAAGTCCCTCAGTCTTTCCTCGTAAGACCTTCCCTCCATACCAAGCAACATCCTAGTAAATCTCCTCTGCACCCTTTCCAAAGCTTCCACATCCTTCCTATAATGCGGTGACCAGAACTGCACGCAATACTCCAGGTGCGGTCTCACCAGAGTTTTGTACAGCTGCAGCATGACCTCGTGGCTCCGAAACTCGATCCCCTGACTAATAAAAGCTAACATACCATATGCCTTCTTAACAGTCCTATTAACCTGGGCAGCAACCTTCAGGGATTTATGCACCTGGACACCAAGATCTCTCTGTTCAGCTACACTACCAAGAATCTTCCCATTAGCCCAGTACTCTGCATTCCTGTTACTCCTTCCAAAGTGAATCACCTCGCACCTTTCCGCATTAAACTCCATTTGCCATCTCTCAGCCCAGCTCTGCAGCCTATCTATGTCCCTCTGTACCCTACCACATCCTTCGGCACTATCCACAACTCCACCGACCTTAGTGTCATCTGCAAATTTACTAACACACCCTCCTACACCGTCTTCCAGGTCATTTATAAAAATGACAAACAGCAGTGGCCCCAAAACAGATCCTTGCGGTACACCACTAGTAACTAAACTCCAGAATGAACATTTGCCATCAACCATCACCCTCTGTCTTCTTTCAGCTCGCCAATTTCTGATCCAAAGCTCTAAATCACCTTCAACCCCATACTTCCGTATTTTCTGCAATAGCCTACCATGGGGAACCTTATCAAACGCCTTACTGAAATCCATATACACCACATCCACTGCTTTACCCTCATCCACCTGTTTGGTCACCTTCTCGAAAAACTCAATAAGGTTTGTGAGGCACGACCTACCCTTCACAAAACCGTGCTGACTATCGCTAATGAACTTATTCTTTTCAAGATGATTATAAATCCTGTCTCTTATAACCTTTTCCAACATTTTACCCACAACCGAAGTAAGGCTCACAGGTCTATAATTACCAGGGCTGTCTCTACTCCCCTTCTTGAACAAGGGGACAACATTTGCTATCCTCCAGTCTTCCGGCACTATTCCTGTCGACAATGACGACATCAAGATCAAGGACAAAGGCTCTGCAATCTCCTCCCTAGCTTCCCAGAGAATCCTAGGATAAATCCCATCTGGCCCAGGGGACTTATCTATTTTCACACTTTCCAAAATTGATAACACCTCCTCCTTGTGAACCTCAATCCCATTTAGCCTAGTAGCCTGAACCTCAGTATTCTCCTCGACAACATTTTCTTTCTCTACTGTAAATACTGACGCAAAATATTCATTTAACACTTCCCCTACCTCCTCTGGTTCCACACACAACTTCCCACTACTATCCTTGATTGGCCCTAATCTAACTCTAGTCATTCTTTTATTCCTGATATACCTACAGAAAGCCTTAGGGTTTTCCCTGATCCTATCCGCCAATGACTTCTCGTGTCCTCTCCTTGCTCTTCTTAGCTTTCCCTTTAGATCCTTCCTGGCTAGCTTATCGCCTGCCATGTTTTCTGTTTACTATCGCACAGGATGTGCACTGCAGAGGTTGGAGCAGCCCTGCAATTCCTCTGGCTATTAGATAATAAACTTGCTACTACAAGCGGCGCAGTGGTTAGCACCACAGCCTCACAGCTCCAGTGAGTCTGGGTACTGCCTGTCCGGAGTTTGCAAGTTCTCCCTGTGACCGCGTGGGTTTCTGCTGGGTGCTCCGGTTTCCTCCCACAGCCAAAGATTTGCAGGTTGATAGGTAAATTGGCGATTGTAAATTGCCACTAGTGTTCAGAGATACAGCACTGAAACAGGCCCTTCGGCCCACTGAGTCTGTGCCGACCATCAACCACCCATTTATACTAATCCTACACTGATCCCACATTCCTACCACATCCCCACCTGTCCCTATATTTCCCTACCACCTACCTATACTAGGGGCAATTTATAATGGTCAATTTACCTACCGACCTGCAAGTCTTTTGGCTTGTGGGGGAAAACCGGAGCACCCGGAGAAAACCCACGCAGACACAGGGAGAACTTGCAAACTCCACACAGGCAGTGAACCCGGGTCGCTGGAGCTGTGAGACTGCAGTGCTAACCACTGCGCCACTGTGCCGGTAGGTGGTCGGGGAATTGAGGGGATGTGATAGGAATATGGGATTAATGTAGGATTAATATAAATGGCTGGTCAATGGTCGGCACAGACTCGGTGGGCCGAAGGGCCTGTTTCAATGCTGTATCTCTAAATAAATAAATAATAAACCTCAATACTTAAAAATAAAAGACGGCTCACCGGCTACTCACTTCCCTTCTATTGGTGTCAGTTACATCTCAGGAAGCTGCCCCTTATTCTGATGAAAACTGGAATGTTTAATTTCCAGCTCCTTGGACAAACTTCCGAACTCTGGAGAAAGGGAAACAAAGTTCCAAAACTTACCAGCCAATCAACTCACAGGCTTCCTGACTCGGAGGAAACGGGAGAAGAAACTGGGAAGTGGCGGCGCTGATAGAGAAGTCGCTGCACCATCACTTCAACGTGGCCCCCCCCGGGGTTCTCGGCGCACGTTCGCCGAACCCGGCGGCTCTGATTCGGGGCCTGAGAGCCGCTGAAACTCGGTGTGACTGAGGCTGCCCTCAACTTCCGGGAGCCGCACCACGCATGCTCGGCGCAGACAAGCGGACACCGTGGGGCGGAGCCTTCTGACGCCTGCGTGTTGCGGTTCTTGGGGTGGAGACAGGCCGTATTTCTGCGCGCGGTGCATTCTGGCCAGTATAGGCTGCCATTTACCAGTCGGAGAATGGACGGGAAGTTCATGTTTTATACTCAGAAAAATAAAATGGTATAAAACAGCGAACATATATTAACGACGCGTTTGCTGGCAACGTAACCAAATAGGTGCTGCATCAATGGTACATGCGCAAATGCAGCCTCATCGAGGAGGAAAGATGGCGCTGCTGAATTTGACACAAAACACGAATTAAATCCAAACCGCCTCAATGGTCGCATTCAGGTCCCTGCTCCCTTCCATGATCACCGCTTCAATCACCGCATTCAGTTTCATGCTCAATCACAGCTTATCTTCCCCGCTCCCTCCGATGCCCTTTGACTCGTCATTTTCAATGACTCTCCGCTCTCCCACTCCCTTCCAGCGCTTATCTTGGGAAGTTCAATGGCGGGGCTTCAACCCAACATTATCGGCGTGAAAAAAAAATGTTCACGGTTCACGGCATTGGAGTCCAGGCATGCGCAGTGCCGAACTGCTTTTCGCGGAAGCGCAATGCCAAGCAGTGTGAGTGATGGCGGCGTACAAGGTCCTTGTGAGTTGCATCACACACTACACCCTCTTTTCCTCCGAGGATGTTTCACTGGAGTTGTGTTGCTGAGTGTTTCGAAACTCTGTCTGCTAGAGCTGGAGGAGATTATAGAGATAGTGAGGTGTGAGGGTATGGAGAGATTTGAAAGCAAGGATGAGGATTTTAAAATTGAGGTGCTATTTAACTGGGAGCCTGTGTAGGCCAGTGAGCACAGTTGTGATGGGTGAACAGGACTTGGTTCGAGTAACGACACAGGCAGCAGAGTTTTGGATGATCTAAAGTTTATGGAGGGTAGAATGTGGGATGCTGGCCAGGAATGTGTTAGAATAGTCAATTTGAGAGGTAACAAATACATGGATGTAAGTTTCAGAGGCAGATGAGCTGAGACAGTGGTGAAGTCTGGCGATGTTACTGAGGTGGAACTAGGCAGTCTGAGTGATGGTGCTGATATGCAGTTGGAAGCTCATCTTGGGGTCAAATATGATACTAAGGTTATGAATGGTCTGGTTTAGCCTGAGACAGTTGCCAGGGAGAGGGATAAAGTTGGTGCCGAGGGAGTGAAGTTCGTGGCAGGAAGTGAAGACTTCCCAATCTTTAATTGGAGGAAATTTCTGTTCATCCAGTACTGGATGTCAGACAGTCAGGATGGTGTGTGACTTGGAGGGGAACTTTGAGGTGATGGTGTTCACATACACCTGCTGTCCTGGTCCTTCTAGATGATGGAAGTTGAGGGTTTGGGAGGTTCTGTTCAAAGTTCTGGTCCAATTGTACAGACAAAAAATCACCCTCCACTCTTTTTTTTCCTCTCCCTCCTTCCTCCTATAGAGGGCAGAGTCTTGTGTAGGTCCAGACTAGTTGGCAGGTTCCCTTCCCTGAAGGACATTATTGAACCAAATGGGGTTGTACATCAATCCAGCAGCTTTCATGGTCACTTTTTCCTATTGCCAATCCCATGAATTACCAGATTCATTCAGCTCCATTTCACAACGTGCCTTTGTGTTTTTGTGGCTTCTCTCACAGACATTTTTTCCATTTTCAAGCAATTTCACAGGGTTTTAGAAGAGGAGGATTTGCAGTTGTGAAATGCAAAGCAAACATTTGATCGGGTTCTGAAGGACTTGCCCAATTTATCGTAAATCAAATATTGAACATGGAAGGAAAAAGCACTGATCACAGTGGGGAGAAACTGTACACGTGTTGTGTGTGTGGAAGAGGTTTCAGCCGATCATTGAGCTTGTCGAAACACAAGTGCAGTCACACTGGGAACAAACCATGTAAATATGGGAACTGTGGAAAGGTTTGAATTATCCATTTGAGCTGGAAACCCATCCATGCAGTCACACTCTGGAGAGGCTGTTCACTTGCTCTGAGTGTGGGAAGGGATTCACTCAGTCATCCTACCTGCTGACACACCAGCGAGTTCATACTGGGGAGAGACCTTTTAAATATCCAGATTGTGGGAATTGCTATAAATGTTCTACTGAACTGATGTCTCATCAACGTGTTCACACTGAGGAGAGACCGTTTAGGTGTTCTTATTGCAGGGCTGGGTTCAAGCAATCATCTCAACTCACTGTACACCAGCGCACTCACACTGCAGAGAGACCGTTCATCTGCTCTGTGTGTGGGAAAGGATTCATTCCTTCATCCCACCTGCTCAGACACCAGCGAGTTCACACTGGGGAGAGGCCGTTCACCTGTTCAGAACACAGTGGGGATTCACTACTTCATTCCATCTTCTGACACACCAACGAGCTCTCACTCGAGAGAGGGCATTCTCCTGCTCTGAGTATGGGAAGGGATTCACTCAGTCATCCAACCGGCTGACACACCAGCGAGTTCACACTGGGGAGAGGCCGTTCACCTGCTCAGAGTGTGAGAAGAGATTCACTACTCCATCCCATCTTGTGACACACCAGCGAGTTCACACTGGGGAGAGGCCATTCACCTGCTCAGAGTGTGAGAAGAGATTCACTATTTCATCCAACCTGCTGACACACCAGCGAGTTCACAAGTCACTCAGGGCGGAGAAATGTCCATGAAACAGCAGATTTCCAACATTGGGATTTTGGAAATCCACCAATAGGTTCTCCCTTTCCGGCCGTGACCGGCTTTGACAAAAATTAAAGCAATCAGTTCTGATGTTCTTTTTTTAAAGTTGACCAAATACAAAACAGCTCGGTGGTCTTTTTACCTGTTTTTAAGTTGTGTTTATTGTTTAGACTCGGTGGAAAGGAACTTGAAGCAGGATAGTCAGTGGGTGGATCTGCATACTCCTCCACAATTTCTGTGTGTTAGTGTTCTGTAAATTTCCAAAAAGAAGGCGTGTTTATACACAGACCAATTCCCAATGTTTGTTTTTGGCTTCATGGGATATCTTAGCAGAGACCACCTGAGACCTGACACAGCTCATTTGACATGGCTTAAAATTAATGGTGCAGGATCAGTAGCTGGCAAGTCGCTGGTCTGCAGCAAAAACATTGGTCTGTCAATAGGAATTTGAAACTTACTTCCATTTACATTTGAATATTTTGAAGACAGAGGTAGATAGATTCTTGATAAGCAAGGAGGTGGAACGTTATCGGGGGCAGTTGGAAATGTGGAGTAATCAGTTCAGACATGAACTTATTGAATGACAGAGCAGGCTTGAAGGGCTGAGTGGCCGACTCCTGCTCCTAATTTGTATGTTTAGACACACACTGCTGTGTACATACAAAGTAATTTCTGAAAACACTGTACAAACTGGTTACTGAATGTGAATATCCTGCAGTGAGCATGAGTTGTATAAACTTCATATGTCCTGTGCATTGCAGCAACTGAAGTGATCTGGAATTTCCACTTATCGGTTTGCTCAGGTGTATGGCTGAATTCCATTCATTGTTCATCTCCACTTTCACTGTCTACTGTCCCAGTCACACTGTCAACCTTGAGTCACTGTGAAGCTGGTTTTTGCACCTTAGTGATGCAAAGCAAGGAGTATAACTCTGGCCATCTTTTTTCAATGTGTGGTTTGACATTGCTTAAGATTATCTGGAAAAGCTGTCGTGCACCTGGTCTTGCTTTCTGCTTCGTTCAGGTGATTAACACAGCACAAAGTAAGAAAAATGACCCCACTTATCGTCAAGTGTCTGGATTGTCAATGTCTGTTAAATGTTTAGTTTTTATTAATTTATATACCTACTGATTTTTGCACGTCACTTACCAAGGTGCCAGAATGTGCAGTCTAGTATGCTTCTAAATGTTGCTTTCCAGTGAAGTTTACACATCTTCACAGAACACCTTTTACATGAAAAATCTATAAATAGGCAGAAGCAGGACATTGAAAACATGAAGCTCTGTAAAACCAATTATCAGCTGTCAGGTAAGTCTCATGAAATTGCATTCTGAGTTGTGTAATTTTATTCATTACATATGCAAAATTGTACACAATTACCATTACACAACTAGTTTGCTTCATTAAAAGTGCTATAATTACATGATTCCTTGTCAGAAAAAAATTCAGACTTTTTGTCTTCAGCCACTAATTTTCAGACTTTTTGATCTTTGGCCACTCACCCTTGCATTTGTTACTTGTTTTTGTGAAATACTCTCTCTATATTCGCTCAACTGCTGGTTAACTCTGATTACATTTATATGTGTTTTTTTCATTCATTCATGGAGTGTGGGCGTCGCTGGCCAGGCCAGCATTTACTGCCCAGCCCTAATTGCCCTTAAGAAGGTGGTGGTGAGCTGCCTTCTTGAACCGCTGCAGTCCATGTGAGGTAGGTACACCCACAGTGCTGTTCGGAAGGAAGTTCCAGGATTTTGACCCAGCGACAGTGAAGGAATGGTGGTATAGTTCCAAGTAAGGATGGTGTGTGACTTGGAGGGGAACTTGCAGGTGGTGGTGTTCCCATGCATTTGCTGCCTTTGTCCTTCTAGTTGGTAGAGGTTGTGGGTTTGGAAGGTACTGTCTAAGGAGCCTTGGTGCGTTGCTGCAGTGCACCTTGTAGATGGTACATTTAATGCATGCCCACAATGTGCCTACTCAGATTTAACTGAAATGTGATTTGTAACCAATAAATGAAGTTTCGGGCATGAATTGTAGTCTGGTATCTTGGTGATTTGTCAAGAAAGATTTAATTCATTCACTCAGCAGCTTGAGAGGAACCAGACTGAGGTTTAATGAACAGAAGAAATAGGAGCTGGAGGAGTCCATTTGGCCCTTCGAGCTGCTGTGCCATTCACCCAGATCAAACACTGGAATAAAAATCCTCCTCCTGGGGCAATTGGATGAGTCCAGGTCTGATAACAGTGTCTGATTCCTGGTCTGATGCTACTGTAGGTAATGCACAAGTGGTGAACCTATTAGTTCCTGTTAGTATCATGTTGCGTGCCCCTGTCTACCATGTGAAAAACTGGGGTTATATTCTGTGATGGGGTGATTGTATATTTTTGAGACATCAAAATGTTATATGGTATAGTTTCATCTTAAAATACCACAGAAAAAAATTAGAAGAGGGCATGTTCTCTTTGAGAAATTTCTTGAGCAGAGACAGTTTTATCACCAGGTGTCCTCACACTACACAGTGGTAGATAATTGTGGTCTCCTCTACACTGAGGAGGCTAAATACAGACTGCATGACCGCTTTGTGGAACAACTCCCTTCAGTCTGCAAGCATGGCCCTGCGCTTCCTGTTTCTTCTCATTTTAATTCTCTACCTTGCACTCAGTCTGACCTATGAACACATGATCTAAGAGCTGGAGCAGGCTATTCAGACCCTCGAGCCTGCTGCGCCATTCTACAAGATCATGACTGATCCGTTTGTGGATTCAGCTCCATTTTCCTGCCTGCCCCCGATATCCTTTGACTCCCTTGTTTGTGAAGACTCTGTCTGCGTCTGCCTTAGAAACATTCAATGACCCTACCTCCACTGCTGTCCGGGGAAGAGAGTTCCACAGACTCACGACTCTCTGAGAGAAATAAATTTCACTGTTACTCTGTCTTGCATGGGAGAGCCTTTAATTTTAAACTGTTCCCCAGTTTTAGCCTTCCCCAGAAAGGGAAACATCCTTTCAACATCCACCCTGTTAAGTCCCCTCAGGATCTTATATATTTCAATGAGATCAACTCTGATCCTTCTAAACTCCAATGAATACAGACCCAAACTGTTCACCCTTTCCTCAAAAGATAACCCTTTCTCCCAGGAATCAGTCGAATGAACCTTCTCTGAACTGCTTCCAATGCAACTGTATCCTTGAAGTATGGAGACCAAAACTGTACAGAATACTCTAGATTTGGTCTCACCAATGCCCTGTATAACTGCAGCGAAACATTTTTTATATTCCATTCCCCTTGTAATAAATTGCAGCATTGCATAATGCTGGATCTGGGGCAAACAAGATGCACTTTCCTTGGTAACATCTGAGGCTGGCTTGTTCTCCCTCTCTGTCTGGCTGTATCCAACAGCAACCAGAATGCACCTTCTCTAACTCCTGAGGCTTGCTTGTCCTTAAAGCAGTACTGATCATTTGCTGCCTTAAAGACACACTGCACACATAGCACCCCCCCCCCCCCCCGCCCCCCCCACCTCAAAAAATAAAGTAGGATCATAACATCTCCATCCCTGGCGGAATGAAATACCATTCTGAAAATGCGTTTCATTGCAATGCAAAAAATGAAATTGAAAAAACAAACGATAACACATTTTCGCCCGCATTGACAGATATACACTTTTCAAGAATATTGGGACTACAGCAACAAGTTCCACCAGAACATTTTCAGTTTAAAATTTTTCAAAGATTGTCCCAATTAACGCATTTCAAATTTCCAAGCATAGTCTTCCAGTTGTTTCGTGCTTTCCTTCCAAGTGTCCCTATTGTCCATCACTTCAGCCAGGTGCACTGCAGAGCTCGGAGCACTGACCTCTACTGTGTTCACTATTCTTTGAGAAGTTTCTCGAGTCCCCCTTAACCTATGTGTCATCACGTGACACTGGAAAAC
Organism: Heterodontus francisci; assembly: GCF_036365525.1. Lineage (NCBI taxonomy): Eukaryota > Metazoa > Chordata > Chondrichthyes > Heterodontiformes > Heterodontidae > Heterodontus > Heterodontus francisci. Next base: position 104,392 of record NW_027141143.1, on the reverse strand, counting down.
CCAGTCCTGGGTAACAGAAGCTGCTCTTGTCTTACCCTGGGGTGTCAAAGGAATTTGACAGTATCCCTCCAACACATCTGTCTCTTTAAGACATATGGTGTTGCCCACTCTGTCCATGCACTACTTTAAATGATAATTTGGGTAGGAGTCTGCCTTCTTTACCACCGTGACCTTTCTTTAGTCTAGGCAAGTTTGTGCGATCCCACCAGGTTTCGGCATCAAGACCACCTGCGAATTCCAGCTGTACTGGACTTCATTGGACTCTGCTTCCACTTGGGCTGGTCTATCTGGACCTAAACGACAGGGATGTTGTTTTAAAGGAATGTTTCCCCCTACCCCCACATCATATGTACATCCTGGCTTATCCCGACAAGCTTTTTGAAACTTTGTTTAAAAAAAAACTGTTCAGTCTTCTCGCCGTTTTTCCTCTTAGTGCAAAAGCATTTTGTCTAACTTTCCTACATATTCTGTATTTCACTAATAGGATAGTTGCTGGTTAAATCTGAGAATTTACGAGGCCTACCTTTGCCTCATCCTCACAATCCGTTTCCTTGTCAACAGTACTGTTTAACTGAAATACCTGTATTGGCTTATCCTCCTCCCTGTAGTAATATAGTTTGAGCATATTAATGTGACACAACCAGTTCTCCCGGTGATCAGGGGTGTCAATAAAGTAATCTACCTTCTCCAATCTTTTGATCAATCTATATGGGCCAATGAACCGTGCTTTTAACTGTTGTCCCTGTAATGTAACCACTAAACTGATCAAACAACTTCCCTTCCTGGCCCTCGTGCTAACTGACATTGTAAACAGTTTCCTTTCCTCAGTTACTTCCAGCTCCCTTTTAAAACTGTCATTATCACCCACCTCCTCAAAACTCCCACCCTCAACCTCTCTGTCCTTGTAAACTACCACCTCATCTTCACCCTCTCATTCCTTTCCAAAGTCACTGAATGTCTTTATGCCCCCAATCCGTGTCCACCTTTCCCAGAACTCCATGTTTGAAACTTTCCAATCAGGTTTCCATCACACAGCACTGAAACAGCTCGAATCCATGCCACAAAGGACATTCTCTGTACCTGTGGGGCACTATCCCGCCTCAGACTTCTTCACCTCCCAGTCGACCACACCATCCTCTAACGCCTCTCCTCCACTGTCTAGCTGAGTGGGACTGACTTCCCTTGGCTCCATTCAGATCTATCCAATCATAGCCAAAGAATCTCTAGCAATAGTTTCTCTTCTCACCCCATTACCTTTGGAGTTTCCCAAGGATCTATCGATGGCCACCTCTATCCCCCATCTATCAGCTGCCCCTCAGTGACATCATCCAAAGACATGACATCAGGTTCCACATGTGTGCTGATGCCACTCAACTCTACATCACCACCACCTCTCTTGACCCCTCCAGTGTTTGTGTTGTCAGCCTGCTTGTCTATTCTAATGCTCTTCTGATTGACCCCCACCCCCACCCTGCATAAACTGCAGCTCATTCACATTCTGCTGCTGTTTACTCCAAGCATCACAAATTTCCACTCATCCATCATTACTGAGCTCACTGATCTACAATGGCTCCAGGTCCTCTAATGTCCCCATTTTAAAATTCTCATCTCATGTTCAAATCGCTTCAAGGCCTCACCCCTCCCTATATCTGTAATCTCCTCCAGCCGAACAACCCTCAGAAAACTCTGCATTCCTCCAACTCTGACCTCTTACACATCCCTCACTGTCTTTCTGTCCCATTGCCTGTGCCTTCAGTCACCGGCCCGAAGCTCTGGAATTTCCTCCTTGCACCTTTCTGCCAGTCCACATCTCTCCTCCGTTAAGACCCTACTAAAAACCTATGATTTTGACCAAGCTTTTAGTCAGTCCTTCTATTTACCCTTCTTTGGCTCAGTGTCAATTTTTGTCTGATTTTTCCATTTATGTTCTGAGATGCACCTTCAGAAACTCTCCTACTTTAAAGGTACAGTGTAAATGAAAGGCATTTTAAAATCCCATTGTAACAGACTGGGGAAGCCAGCATTAAAATAATATTTGGGTATAATGAAGTAAAGTCATAGATCAGCCATGATCTCATTGAATAGCAGAACAGACTCGAGAGGCTAAAAGGCCGATTCCTGTTTCTATGTCCTGAATAGACTTGGACTGAAACACAACTGATAAATGGAAAGTCATGGGAGAACTGGGGAGAAGGCACTGCAACTGGAAACAAGCACGTGAGCAGAGTTAGAGAGTGGGGGAAGTCTGGGGAGAAAGTACACAAAGAACTGGAGCAGGCCATTCAGCCCCTCAAACCCGCAGCACATTTCAGTTAGATCCTGCCTCATCAATTAGTCTCCACTTATCTTGAAGAAATTAATATTTCTTGAAGATATATCCAAATATTAAACTTCAGCCCAGTTACTGGGATAATCAACATCAGCAGAAACAAACCCCAACTATCAGAATGAAAATGGTTCAGTCCTAGATGTGATTAACAGCAGCAAAAACAGCAGAATCCAAACCCTGCAGTCACTTGTGAACTCGCTGCTGTCGCAGCAGGTTGATTGAGTGAATCCCCTCCACCACTCAGAGCAAGTGAACGGCCTCTCCCTCATGTGAACTCGCTCGGACTCAGCAGATTGATTGACTGAGTGAATCCCCGCCCACTCATAGAGCAGGTGAACGGTCTCTCCCCAGTGTGAACTCGCTGGTGTCTCAGCAGGTTGATTGACTGAGCGAATCCCCTCCCCCACTCAGAGCAGATGAACGGTCTCCCCTCAAAGTGAACTCTCTGGTGTGTCAGCAGGTGATTTTTGTTTTTCAAGCTCTTCTCACAGTCAGAACATTTAAAAGGTCTCTTATCAGTGTGAAGAAGTTGGTGTGAATTGTGGTTGGTTAACAAGTGAATCTTTTCCCACACTCATTGCAGGTGAACTGTCTCTCCCCAGTGTGAAACCGCTGGTGTTCAGTGAGTTTAGATGAGTGAGTGAATCCCTTCCCACACATGGAACAGGTGAACGGCTTCTCCCCAATGTGAGTGCGTCGATGAGTCTCGAGTTCAGATGGGTAATTGAATCCCTTCCCACAGTCCCACATTCTCACGGTTTCTCCATGGTGCAGATGTCTTTGTGTCTCTCCAAGTTGGATGATCAGTTGAAGCCTCATCTACACACAGAACACGTGTATGTTTTCTCTCCTCTGTGAATGGTGTAATGTCTTTTCAGCCTGTGTAACTGGTTAAAGCTCAGTCACAGTCAGTGCACTGGAACACTCTCACTCGGGTGTGGGTGCCTTGCAGTTTTTCCAGTCACACTGATGTTTGAAATCTTTTCCCACAGACAGAACAAACATTTCTTGTTCCACATTCAAAGTCCGATGATATTCAGGTGCTGATGAATCGAATGATTCTTTCAGATCTTGACGTGATGCTTGGTTTAAGTTTTCCCGTCTGCTAATCCTTCTCTTCTCATACCCTGTTATAAAGGAGATTATAAAGGTCATCACTCTAAGTATAGGATAGAAATTTCGAGCAGACAATTCCAGCTTCAATGCAACATTTTTCCTCTTTAGTTCCCCAAAGCTGTAAATCCCCGTCTCACAGCTCTCCCTTCTCCCTGGGCATCCAAACCCATGGCATCATCTGCACGATTTCTTTCCTCTGCTGACAGTTTTCTCCCTCCCTCTACTCTGGCTCGGTTCACTACTCCAGCCCCTGTTTGCTGAGTGAGAAACAAATAACTGAATCAATGATTTTCCCTCCTGCTCACTGGGACCCTGAAGCCCCGCCCACTCTCAGTGCCGGCAATAAGATGGTAACACATGCGCACTGCTCTCCGCTCAAGATGGCGGCGCCTAAACCCTCCCGGCTTCCTTTCCACAGAGGTGGCAGCCGTTAACCTGGGCAACCCAGGGATAACCCCGGAGACGCAAATGCTGGAACTGGAGTTTCTTATTTGGGGCTTCAGGCCTACACCAGGTGTTTATGAAGCCGACCCACCCGACCGCCAACTCTGACCCGCTGCAAATGCATCTCCCGGAGAACTCCGACACTGCGCATGCTCGAGATACAAGCCAGTACTGCACCTGCGCGCTGTTCCCCTGTAGAAGGAATAGGGCATATTCACTATCGCTGGAAATGCCGGGTATCTGTCCCGCCATTGGAAGCTCTAATTAATGCTTACAAATTATAATCTGTGGTCGGGTTGCAATTAAATTATTGGACTGACCTTCCAAGATGGCTGTGTCTAAGGGAATTATTGGGTGACTGAGGGAGTATGACCATGACTGAGAATCTTTCCGTGTGTCCGTGGAGTGGATAGAGATTTTTTCACTGTTAACAATACCCTCGAAGATCCTGATAATGTAGCTGTCAACCAGGCAGTTTGGGAAAAGACAGAGGGATATTTTTGACTGAAGCAGGCCCGGAATGTATGACATACTCAATACTTTTCTCACCCCAGCAAAACCAAAGGACATGCCGCTGAAGGACATTTTGATTAAGCTTGAGCAGCATGACAATCCGAAACCATTGAAGATTGCAGAAATCTATCAGTTTGGAACAAGGAATCAGCTGCCCAATGAGGACATTGGGGAGTTTATTGTGGCCTTCCAAAAGCTGTCACTTCATTGTAAATTTTGGAGAATTTCAAGAGCGTGTGTTGTGTGACAGATTTGGTTGCTGATTAAAGGGTGAGCACATTCACAGTAAGTTGATGACATTGCCAAAGGTGCGTTTTGACATAGCTTTTCAAACAGCACTGTCCATGGACATGGCTGAATTTGACTCGAGAGAAGTGAGAGTTAACAACCGTCAGTCATCTGCTGAAGTAAATAAGCTGCAGATGAGTAAGCAGAAGGTCCCAATGATGGCAACTGGTGATGGTCATGTGGGTGTTGCTCGTAAGAAAACGGGAGGAGGCCATCAGGGTAGCAGCAGTGGTTAAATAAAATCCTGTGACCGGTGCTGAGGCCAACATTGAGCCCAGAATTCTCCCGTTGTGAAGGCAGAGTGCTACAGCTGCAAGAAGAAGTGTTATCTTGCCAAGGCATGTCGCAAGAAGGTCACCGGTGAAAACACAGGCAGGAGGAAACATCATTCACTGCATTCGGTTGTCAAACAGCAGCAGGTTGATGAGGCTTCATTTGAGATCCATGTGATCAGAAGCACAAGGATGTCCAATGAAACTTCACAGAGCATCGTGGTCCAAGTATCGTTGGAAGAAACTCCAGTAAACTGCAGCAACTCACTAAGGCTCCTTCGACAGCACCTTCCAAACCCGCAACCTCTACCACCTAGAAAGACAAGGACAGCAGATGCATGGAGACATCACCGCTTGCAAGTTTCCTTCCAAGCCACACACCACCCTGACTTGGAACTATGTCACCATTGCTTCATTGTCACTGGGTCAAAATCCTGGAACTCCCTTCCAACAACACTGTTGGTGTACCTACATCCCAAGGACTGCAGCAGTTCTAGAAGGAATCTCATCACCACCACCACCTTCTCAAGGGCAATTAGGTATGCACAATGAATTCTGGCTAAATACAACATGGAGGTCACACAGGTGCATCAGTTAGCATAGTTTCAGTGCCGCTGTATCGTGAAAAGTTGAGTCACCATCCCCTGGAAAAATGATGAGTAGAGTTACACAGTTATGGAGGAGAGAATATTCCCCAAATTGGAAGTGTATTGGTTGGCATCACAGACAATGAGCAATGTGCAAAATTGCCCATCATTGTTGTGAAAGGTGAAAAACCAGCCTTGTTTGGAAGAAACTGGTTCGCAGCATTTAAGTGAAATATGAGCGAGCTTTCTCGTATTGAGCTGAAATTCATATCTCAACATGAACTACCCGAAGGTGTTCACTGAAATCTGCAAATCAATTCAAGGGTACAAAGCTAACATACAAGCTCAGGAGAATGCAAGGCCAGTGTATTGTCAGCCGCATCCAGTACCCTATGCTCTGAGAGAGAAGGTGGAGCAAGAACTGAAATGACTTGAGACTGAGAACATTATCTCTAAGGTAGAGCAGAGTAATTGGGCTATTCCCATAGTGGTAGTACCAAAGTCAGATGGTAGTGTCAGAGTATGTGCTGAGTATAAGGTAACTGTCAACAGATACTGGAATGTAATCCACCCAATAACTTGACAAACATGGAGCATCTGTTCACGACGTTGACAGGAAGCCAGACTTTTTCAAATTTAGATTTGACAAATGCCTATCTGGAGCTTGAGTCAGACGCTGAGTCTGAGTCATTCTTGACTATCATTACACACATGGGTCTATTTCAGTTTCACAGGCTGCCGCTTGGAAAAGCATGGAGTTCGGATGAAGGAACACAAATGTGAAATGTTTCAAAATTCTGCAATGCACTTGGGTCAGAAAGTAGACAAGAACGGGTTAAATGTTACCAAGTGTAAGATTCAAGCAATTAGAAATGCGCCACACCCTCAGAACACATCTAATCTCAGATCTTTTTTGAACCTCATAATTTACTGCAGTAAATTCATACCAGATCTGGCAACATTATTGCATCCATTGAATGAACTCTTGAGGAAGGGGTATCCATGGAATCGGACAAAGGAGTGTGATAAGGCATTCAAATTGCGTAAACGTCAACTTGCAGAGGGTGTGATGCTTCTGCATTACGATGTGCTCAAAGAGATTAAACTAACATGTGATTCCTCTCCATACAGAGCAGTTTTTTTTAGTCGTTCCTGGGATGTGGGCTTCGGATGAAGACGAGTTTCCAGTCACAGTAGATGACATTGGTCGAACAACTCGTAGGGGCTCCGTATTGGCAAAGGTGTACAAATATAACACAAATGGGTGGGAAACACAGGTACTGGATTTAGAATTCAGGCCATTTTTTATGCATAAGAATGAGTTGTCGGTTGATCAAATTTATGTCCTGTGGGGAGCTAGAATTGTAATCCCTGGAAAGTACATATTGAAGTTGCGATGTGATCTTCATGATGATCACTTAGGGATATGTTTGACGAAGAGTCTAGTGAGGAGATATCTTTGGTGGCCATAGTTAGAGAAGGACATTGGAAACATAGTGAAATCATCTGGAACATGTCAAGCAGTGGAAAGGAAGCCGCCATCGGTACCTTTTCAGCCATGGAAATGACCAGCTAGAGTGTGGCAGAGGCTGCACATAGATTTTACAGAATTAGAAGGACAACAGATGTTCAGTGAGAAAGAGACATTCGAAGTGGGTTGAGGGGTTTCCAACCAATTGAGGAACAACTAGCAAAACTCCAGATATTTTGTGTAGTTTGTTTTCTGCTTATGGGTTCCCAGAGGAAATTGTGTCTGAAAACAGACCTCAGTTTTGTTCAGGAGAGTTTGTACAATTCATGAGAACAAATGGTGTAAAACACACTAGAGTTCCACTGTATCATCCTGCTTCCAAAGGAGCAGCAGAGCGCACAGTGCAGATTGTTAAGCATGCTCTTGTCAAGCAAATGCTGGATATCAATCTGAACAAAAGTCAGTTATCATTGGATCACAGACTGCTGAACTTTCTGTTTATCTATTGTAACACCCCTCACACTGCTACCAGCATAACGCCAGCTGAATTGTTTCTTAGCTGGCAGCCTAGAACGAGGTTTTCATTGCTGAAGCCACATTTAACGCTGTTAGTAGAAGAGAAACAATCAAGACAGAAAGAGAGTCATGAGAGAGCTCGAGTGGGAGAAAGAAGTCAGAAGTTGAACCAGAAGGATAGATTGCAGAATCATCATCACAAGTGGTTGAAGTGGTGACCAGTGATAGTGGTAGAAGATGTGGTCCTCGCACATATTTAGTTAAGATGTTTGGTAGTGGAAAGGTTAGGTTTATAGATATAGATCATATTTTACCTTCAGAGGTTCACAAAAAAGAAGGAAGTTGGAAAGAATCAAATGAGTCGAATGAATCAGATAGTTTGGTTATGAGTTGGGCACCAATAGTTACTCAAACAGAAATCATGCCAGAAACTCGTGTAAGAGAAAATCCGAGGTCAGGTCTAAGGCAGATACAGAGAGACATCTCTGATGATGTGGAAATTTCAATTGTAGCTCAACGTCAAAATCAGCCTCTGTTGAAGAAACCTCTCCTCAGACTCAGTCCAAGATGGGTAACGGACTTTCCACAGGTTCTGGAAATTTGAGTCAGGAAAGAAGGTGCCAGAGAATTGGAGAGTGGAAAATGTGACACCCTTATTGAAGAAATGTGTAAGGAGAGTACTAGCAACCATAGGCCAGTTAGTTTAACATCAGTGGTGGGTAAGATTTTCGAAACAATAGTCAGGGAAAATATCAATTTACACGTCGAGAGGTTCAAGTTAATTAAGGATAGTCAGCATGGATTTGTAAAAGACAGATCATGCATGCCTAATTTAAATGAATGTTTTGATGAAGTTGCAGGGAAGGTTGATGAAGGGAATGTGTTGAATGTTGTTTTACGGATTTTAAGAAAATATTTGACAAGGTACCACATTAAAGGTTTGCTAACAAAATTGTGGCTCATGGAAAAGGGGGTTCTGTGTCCAATTGATAAAATAATGGCTGACGGACTGAAAACAGCCAGTCAAAGGAAATGGTTGTTTTTCAAACTGGAGGATAGGAGACAGAGGTGTTCCCCAAGGGTCAATGCTGGGACCACTGTTTTTGTTTTACTTTATATAAATGACTTGAATCTTGGAGAACAGAGTAGAATATCAACATTTGCTGATGACACCAAACCTGGAGCTGCAGCAAACAGTGAGCATGATATGAACAGTCTGCAACAGGACAGAGATCAGCTAGCAGAATGGACAGAAAGGTGGCAGATGGAAGTTTTTACTGACAAGTGTGAGGTGATGCATTTACCAGAAGGGTTCGGGAGAGGCAATTTAGACGTAATGGCATAGTTCTAAAGAGTGTGCAGAAACAGAGGACCTGGGGTTGCAGGGGCAGAGATCCTTGAAGGTGGCAAGACATATTGAGAGAATGGTGAGTGAAGCACATGGAATCTTGGGCTTGAAAGATAGAAGTATTCAGTACAATTATCTTGAACGTCTATAATGCTCTGTTTAGGCCTCAACTGGAGTACTGCGTCTAGTTCTGGTCACAGCATTTCAGGAAGTATGTGATGGTCCTTGAGAGGGTGCAGAGGAGATTTATCCGAATGGTTCCGGGGATGGAGGACTTTAGTTTCTTGGTTAGGTTGGAAGAGCTGGGTTTGTTCTCCTTCGAACAAAGGAGATTGAGGGGTGATTTAATAGAAGTGTACCAGATTATGACAGGCTTAGATACATTAGACAAGGAAAAACTGTTCCCATCAACAAATCCTACCAGAAGTCAGGGAAACAGATTGCAAGTTGGGTGGGGTGGGGGGGGGGGGGTGGGGGGGGAGATGCAGGGGAATATGAGGAAGTCTTGTTTTTACATAGCAAGTTGTAATGACATGGAAGTCGCTGCCCACAAAGGTGGTGGAAGCAGAAATGATCAATAACTTCAAGAGGACGACTGAGAAAAAATAGGCTTGCAGGGCTGCGTGTATCGACACCTTGCCTTGAGTTATTTTTTTGCCCCACCTCCGCTTTATTTGCTTAAAAACAGCGACATTTCTAACCGTTGTCAGTTCTGAGGGAAGTTCACAGACTTAAACATTAAAGCTGCTTCTCTCTCTACAGTTGTTGCCAGACCTGTTGGATATTTCCAGCATTTTTTTTCAAATTCCTGTTTTCGAGTCTGATTGCACAGCTCCCTGCAGAGCCAGCATGAATCGAAATGTTTCCTTCTGTGCTGCAAATGACTGACTCTGGTCAGTTCAGACTCACTGATCACAGCTCTCTTCACTGCTCAGCTGCTTCACATTGCTCCCTGTCTCTAAAATTTGTGCTCTAGGTAAAGCTCGAACTCACAGTCTTGGCATTGCTCACTAATAGCACTGCTGTATTAGTACCACACGCTAACCAACTGCACCACTGGAGCCCCAGTTTAATATATTTAACATGGTGAACTGCAGGCCAGTTAGCCTAACATCAGTGGTCGGGAAAACGCTCTCATCGATGTTTAAGGAAGTCTGAACAAGAACTTAGAAAATCATAGTCTGATCAAACAAAGTCAACATGGTTTTACGAAATGGTAATCTTGCTTGACAAATTTATTACAGAATTCTGAGGATGTAACTAGAAGGGTCGATAAAGAGGAATCAGGAAATATAGTATCATTGGATTTCCAAAAAGCATTCAGTTAGATACCACAGAAGATTAATACACTAGATAAAGGCTCATGGAATTGGGCTAATATATTAGCATGCATCGAGGACATAGAGCTTAACGGACAGAAAGCAAAGAATAGGGATAAATGGAGCATTTTCAAGTTGGCAGGCTGTTACCAGTGGAGTGCCCCAAGTAACATTGCTGGGGCCTCAGCTATTTCCAATGCTGAGAGTGAAGTGGAAGCATATTCAGTCCTGGGTTGAAGAGAGAATTGGTCCTCACCATCATAGATGCCAGTCTTTAGACAATTCGATTAAATCCACGTGATACCAAGAGATTGGTAAAGGCACTGGATACAGAAAAGTCCATGGGCCCTGAAAAAATCCCAGCTGTCATACTGAAGACCTGTTCTCCAGAACAAGCTGTGTCCTTAGACAAGCTGTTCCAGCACAGTTGTAATATAGACATCTACCCGACAATGTGGAAAATTCCCATTTCTGTCCTGTCCACAAAAATCGGCAGAAATCCAATCTGGCCAATTACTGCCACATCAATCTACTCTCAATCATCAGCAAATTTGTGGAAGGTATCATCGACAGTGTTATCAAACAGCACTTACTCAGTAATAAATCACTGACCGATGCTCAGTTTGGAATCCACCAGGGGCACTCAATTCCAAACCTCATTACAGACTTGGTCCAAACATGGAAAATAAAGCTGAATTCAAGAAGTGATAGTGACTGCCTTTGCCAGCAAGGTAACAGTAGACTTAGTATGGTATCAAGGAGCTCAAGCAAATCTGGAGGCAATGGGAATCAGGGGGGAAATACTCCACGAGATGGAGTCCTATCGAACACAAAGGAACATGGTTGTGGTTCTGGAGGCCAATCATCTCAGCCCCAGTACATTGCTGCAGGAGTTACTTGGGCTGGTGTCCTAGGCCCAACCATCTTCAGATGCTTCATCAATGAATTTCCCTCCATCATAAGGTCAGAAGTGGGGATGTTCACCGATAATTGCATAAAGTTCAGTACTATTCTCGACGCCTCAGATTCTGAAGTAGTCCAGATCCACATGCAGCAACACCTGGACGACATTCAGGCTTGGGCTGAATAGTGGCAGGTAACATCCACACCACCCAAGTGCCAGGCAATTATCATCTCCAATAACAGAGAATCTAAACATCTCCCCCTGACATTCAATGGCATTATCATCGCTGAAACCCCCACCATCAACATCCTGGGGATCAGCCTTGCCCAGAAACCTGGAACAGCGATAAACATACTGTGGCTGCAAGAGTTGGTCAGGGGCTGGAAATTCTGCAACTCATCTACTAACTCCCCAAAACCTGTCCACCATCTAGAAGGCAGGAGTGTGATGGAATATTCTCCACTTGCCTGCATAATTTCAGACACTACAGCACTCCAGAAGTTCAACTCCAACCAAGACAAAGCAACCCGCTTCATCACCACCCTATCCACCATCTTAAATATTCACTTCCTCCAGTACGATGCACAGTGGTCGAAGTGTGTATCATATACAAGATGCAGTGCAGCAATTCACCAATGCTCGTTTCACAACTCCTTGCAAACTCGCAACCAGTATCACCTAGAAAGACGAAAGCAGTAGATGCATGGGAACACTACCACCTGCATGCCTCCCTCCAAGTCACACAACATCCTGACTTGGAACTATATTGCTGAGTCAAAATCCTGGAACTCCCTCCCTAACAGCACTGTGCATGTACCTCACCATATGGACTTCAGCGGTTCAAGAAGGCAGCTCACTACCACCTTCCCAAGTGCAATTAGGGATGGGAAGTACATTCCGGCATTGCCAGGGACCCTCACATCCCAAGAACGAATAAGAAAAAGAATGGATAATTATCTGAGGAAAAAACTGTGCAGAGCTGTATGGAAAAGGCGGGTGTGTTGGACCAGCTGAGTTGCTCTTGCAGAGAGCCTGCATAAATATTCAGGCCAGGAACACCTCCTTCTGTGCTGGAACAATTTTATGATTCAATTCTATTCTGTTATATAAAGGTGACGTTTTTCTCCAACTACACAATATGCTGGTTAGACCACACCTGGAATACTGTGTATAGTTTTGGTCTCAGCCCTTTATAAAGGATACACATTGGCCTTGGAAACATGGCAGTGAAAATTTACCAGAATGGAGCCAAGGCTCTCATGGTTAGATTATGAGGTGCGATTCATTCAAGCAGGCCTGCATTCCTTGGAATATCGGAGGTTAATGAGATGATTTGATTGAGTATTTTAGGATTAGGAAATGAATTAGAACAGAGAACATAGAACATAGAACAGTACAGCACAGTACAGGCCCTTCGGCCCACGATGTTGTGCCGAACTTTAACCTGCACAAGATCTAAGTAACTACCTACCCTTCATTCTACTATCATCCATGTACCTATCCAAGAGTCACTTAAATGCCCCGAATGTATCTGCTTCTACTACCACCGCTGGCAGCGCATTCCACGCACCCACCACTTTCTGTGTAAAGAACCTACCTCTGACATCTCTCCGAAACCTTCCTCCAATCACCCTAAAATTATGCCCCCTGGTGATAGCGCGTTCCACCCTGGGAAAAAGTCTCTGAATATCCACTCTATCTATGCCTCTCATCATCTTGTACCCCTCTATCAAGTCACCTCTCATCCTTCTTCGCTCCAATGAGAAAAGCCCTGGCTCCCTCAATCTTTCTTCAAATTAGTCGGGGAAATAGAGAGAAACTTCTTTTTTCCCTTGTTGCTTTAAATGTGATGCGTTGTGCTCTCATCTTGAATCGTAGAATAACGGAATTATAGAAAGTTTAAGGTACAGAAAGAAGCCACTTGGCCCATTGCGTCTGTGTGGCCAAAAATTGATCCACCGCTTCTAATCCCACCTTCCAGCGTTTGGTTCGTAGCCCTGAAGATTATGACACTTGAGATGCATATCTAGACTCCTCTTAAATGAGTCGAGGGTTTCTGCCTCAACTACCCTTTCAGACAGTGAGTTCCAAACCTCCAACATCCTCTGGATGAAAAGATTGTTCCTCATCTCCCCTCTAATTGTTCTACCAATCATTTTAAATCTATGCCCCGAGTCACTGACCTCTCTGCGAAAATAAATAGGCCATTCACCTCCACTCTACCCCTCAACATTTTGTACATTTCAATCAGATCTCCCCTCAGCAATCTCTGTTCCAAGAACAACCTCAAAATAAATTAACAACTCCATTTCCCAAAGCATTTCTAAAGATTCACAAAGCTGGAGACTAGATTTTATTTTCATTCCTTTCGATTTTTCGCACTCCCAAGTGCAAATACTTTCCAAAACTGCTTCACGGTTCTTCACCTTGCATCATGCCCAGGGCTGAGGAAGTTCAGTGATGTGGAGATTCTGGACACGTGGCGGCCAAATACAAAGCAGCTATAAGCAGGAAGGCCACCAGACAAAGTACTGGAAGGAGAGTAAGTGCTGCAATCTGTGTGATGAGGACACCTGGACAAGACCTACGCACAAACGCAGCCTCAGTTACACACAGGCAGAAATAATCAAGGAGGAACAGGAGGAAGGAACAGCAAACATGTCTGCTGCAAAGTTCCAAAATGTGAACCACATTGACTCAGAAATGACCGGGTTGGATTTGTCCTGCATCTTGTGTGCAGGACATACCTGAGCAATTTCCACATTGCCGTGTAGATGCCAGTATTGTAGCTGTACTGGAAAAGCTTGGCTAGGGGAGCGGCAAGTTCTGAAGCACAGGTCTTCAATTCTATTTTCGGAATGTTTTCAGGGCCTTTGCAGTATCTAATGCCTTCAACTGATTCTTGATATCACGTGGAGTGAATCATATTAGCTGACGATTGGCATCTGTGATGCTGGCGACATCAAGAGGAGGCCAAGATAGAACATCCACTCAGCACTTTCGGCTGAAGATGGATGCAAATGCTTCAGCCTTGTCCTTTGCACTGATGTGCTGGTCTCCCCCATCATTGAGGGTGGGGATATCAGATACAACCTGATCATGCGTTATCCTTTTTTATACATCCTGAGCATTCTCTATCCTATCTGATAGATCCTGACACTTCCTTAAACACTTTGAATCTCCTTTAGCTCATGATCTTCTCTAATATGCTCTGTTATTTCTTTGATATACTCTGAGAATCCCTTACTGTCACTGTACATACTTATAGTCTTTAGATCCTCTGGTTAACATATTAACCCCTTATATTCCCTCTCAGCCTCTATAATCCCCATGTCCTTGTGAATTCACTAAGAAACGCTTCGACTCTCTGAAACTATGAGAAAAGGTTTTTGAAAGCCATGGCACAGATCGATGTGTGTGGAAACGGTTGACTTTACAGCGTATGCAGTAAAATAAAGAGAAAACTTGTGTGTGAGAAGCACACAGATAGGTTGTGCCTGGAGCTGCACACTTACTTATTTAGAGATACAGCCCTGAAGCAGGCCCTTCGGCCCACCGAGTCTGTGCTGACCATCAACCACCCACAATCCTAAACTAATTCCATATTCTTACCACATCTCCACCTGTCCCTATATTTCCCTACCACCTACCTATACTAGGGGCAATTTATGATGGCCAATTTACCTATCAACGTGCATGTGGGAGGAAACCAGTGCACCCAGAGGAAACCCACGCCAACAGAGGGAGAACTTGCAAACTTCACACAGGCAGTATCCAGAATTGAACCTGGGTCGCTGGAGCCGTGAGGGGCTGTGCTGCAAACCACTGCACCACTGTGCCACCCACTTGGGGCAAGTAAACAAAAAAAAAGGAAACCGTTATCGTGAAAGCAGAAAATTAAAAACAGACAATGCTAGAAACATTCAGCAGGTCAGGCAGCATCTGTGGAGAGATATTCCTTTCACCAGGAAACAATGATCCACTTTGATACTTCACATAGCTCCGATCTTATACTCTCCACATCTCCCTGCAGGAAGTGTTTGGGCTGAAATGATGGTTTCGTAAATTTGAGCAAACAGAGTAAGGCAGCAATACATAACTCCCCCACTGCGGCCTGGGGAAGGATGGAACTCAGATTCAGGAATCTTGGATGTGTTGATAAAAGGAATAAAAGAACACATTCTTCTTCAACACAATAACCATGAGGATGGAATTCAAAACCATGTGTGCAGGTGTTTTGGATTCATGGGCCGTCGACTTAACCTCTCGGTCGCATCGTCCCAGGAACACGGCTCAGAAAGTTCTCATATTTCCTTCATTCTCATTACAAAGCCCTGGACTCAGAGAGCGCACAGCAAGAAAACTCACTTTTAATTACCAGTCATCAGTGCCAGAATTTAATCTCTATTCGCGTGGTTATGTGGATTTATGTTCCAGTCTTATGAGAGACGGGGTTTCCAATCCCAATGCTGTCATAATTTGTGTTATATCGTCAGAAAAGCTGCTTAGATGTAAAGTTGAAAATAAAAGCAGAAGATGTTTGAAATATTCAGCAGGTCTGTTCGCTTTCGTGGAAAGATCATCTTCACTAAAAAGATCTTTGTTTAACAATCCATGTTAGACTATCGCAGCTGATTGAGTGGGATTGTGACTGTATAATGGTGAATACTCTGTGTTGTGGTCACAGCAACACCGATCAAGACAGAGCTTGTTTTATGTCTTAAACCAGCTGCTGTACCTGATAATGGAATGCAGCAAATAACCAATCTTTACTCCATGAAAATGTATTTCTTCTTGATGGATGAAAACTATTGTCTCCTTTTACATCATCGCACTTACACATGCCTGTGCTTCAGGCTGCAAAATTCAAACCCACCTCTTCTCTCAGATTATTCCTTCCACTATTAATACTGACTTCCTTCCATTTCATTTTACTGCAGCTTAGCCGACTGTAACATTCACTTTCATGTTTTTTTTTAAAGCCTTTTTTTCTTAAAGCCTTTCTGGGCTACCACCACTAATTCTAGGTTGCACATGCTCCATTCGCACCAATGTTCATTTGGGCCTTGAACTCAGTCCAGACATTTAGGTCTGAGTGACCGCTCAGCAGACACACACTACAAAAGCAGGACTGGCCATTGGAAGGACAGAGTCGGAATGCTGATAATATTTCTTTGGGGAATTTTCTGAGACAAGGGATGTGACTTGAGGAACTGGGTTTTGATTTCGTGGCAGTTGGTGTTTTTCTCATGAAATGTGTTCATTGATGAAGTAACGGAGACATTTGATGAGGGCAGTGGTAATGTGGTTGCTGTTGTGGAGATGGATTTTCAAAAGTCATTTGGTGAAATACCACATAATCAACTTGTTAGAAAAATTAAAGTGATGGAATTAAAGAACCAGTGACAGCCTGGTTACATAATTATCTGAGGGATATAAAACAGAGAATAGCGAGAAGAAAAGAGGACTGATTTCCAGGGTGATGGGGAAAAGCTGGATTGTGGGATTAAACTGACTGATCTTCCAAAGAGCTGGCACAGGCTCAGCGGGTCGAGAGGCTTCCTTCTGTGCTGTAAAATTCACTGATTCCATCATGTTAATTTTCACATCAAACGGGAGATGTAATTAGAACATTAGAACATTACAGCACAGTACAGGCCCTTCGGCCCTCGATGTTGCGCTGACCTGTGAAACCATCTGACCTACACTATTCCATTTTCATCCATATGTCTATCCAATGACCACTTAAATGCCCTTAAAGTTGATGAGTATACTACTGTTGCAGGCAGGGCGTTCCATGCCCCTACTACTCTCTGAGTAAAGAAACTACCTCTGACATCTGTCCTATATCTATCGCCCCTCAACTTAAAGCTATGTCCCCTCGTGTTTGCCATCACCATCCGAGGAAAAAGACTCTCACTATCCACCCTATCTAACCCTCTGATTATCTTATATGTCTCTATTAAGTCACCTCTCCTCCTCCTTCTCTCCAACGAAAACAACCTCAAGTAATGTAATGTAATATAATGCAATTCAAGGCTCAAAGACAATGATTCCCAGAATATGTGTCGTCTGAGGCAATTGTATAAAGCATTGTACCGATAATTAAATACAAAGGCGCATTCTTATTGTGCTGTGATGGCCGAGTGGTTAAGATTTTGGACTTGAAATCCAATGGGGGTTTCCCCGCGCAGGTTCAAACCTTGCTCACAGCGAAGTTGGTGTCATTTTCCTCGAGTTGGCTGCTCTATTTGCTGATTGGAAATGTTCAAATGTGTTAACAAAGAAAATTACAGCACAGAAACAGGCCCTTCGGCCCTCCAAGCCTACGCCGATCCAAATCCTCTATCTAAACCTGTCACCTATTTTCTAAGGGTCTGTATCTCTTTACTTCCTGCCCATTCATGTATCTGTCTCGATACATCTGAAAAGACGCTATCGTGCCCGCGTCTACCACCTCCGCTGGCAATGTGTTCCATGCACCCACCACCCTCTGCGTAAAGAAATTTCCACGCATATGCCCCCTAAACCTTTCCCCTTTCACTTTGAACTCGTGTCCCCTTGTAATTGAATCCCCCACACTGGGAAAAAGCTACTTGCTATCCACTCTGTCTATACCTCTCATGATTTTGTACACTTCAAACAGATATTGTGAAGCTGAACAAAAGGTAAGAAATAAACACAAAAATCAGCCTGTTTTTACAACATTTGCCACTACCAAATGCATCTTCCCCTCCCTTCCCCTGTCAGCATTCCAAAGGGATCATGCCCTCCACGACACCCTGCTCCACTTCTCCATTACCCCTACCACCTGGTCCTCATCCCATGGGACCTTCCCCTGCAATCGCAGGAGGTGTAATACCTGCCCATTTACCTCCTCTCTCCTCACTATCCCAGGCCTGAAACACTCCTTTCAGGTGAAGCAGTGATTTACTTTTACATCTTTCAATGTAGTATACTGTATTCGCTGCTCGCAATGTGGTCTCCTCTACACTGGGGAGACCAAACGCTGACTGGGTGACTGGTTTGCTGAACACCTCCCCTCAGTCCGCAAGCAGGACCCTGAGCTTCCAGTTGCTTACCATTTCAACACACACCCCCTGCTCTCATGCTCACATCTCTGTCCTGGGATTGCTGCAATGTTCCAATGAACATGATCTCATTTACCAGTTAGGCACACCACAGCCTGCCAGACTGAACATTGAGTTCAATCATTTCAGAGCATCCGTGGCCCCCCATTTTACTTTTAGTTTCAGTTCTTTTTTCTTTTTTACAACTTTTTTTTCAATGTTTATTTCATTTCATCTTAGTTTGTTCAGTTTGCTTACCCACTGATTTTTTTTTCATGTTTGTACTTGCTGCTGTTCAACCTTCAGTCCGTTAACATCCTATTTGTTCTAATGCTTTGTCTTTCAACACACCATTAACATATTGTTTGCCTTTGCGCCATGATCTTTTGGTCAGCTTTGTGGCCTTGTCCAATCTACACCTTCTCCTTTATTATCTCTTGCCCCATCCCCGCCTCACTTGCTTATAATCTTTGACATTTCTAATATTTGCTAGTTCCGAAGAAGGGTCACTGAGCCGAAATGTTAACTATGCTTCTCTTTCCACTGATGCTGCCAGACCTGCTGAGTGGTTCCAGCATTTCTTGTTTTTATTTCAGATTTCCAGCATCTGCAGTATTTTGCTTTTACAAAAATCAGCCTGCTGGAAGTGAAGCAAAGGGAAAAGCAATTGGCGAGTTTCACTGGTGGTCGAATGGTTGGAGTTCAATGCACTTAATGCAACGACCTGGGTTCGATTCCTGGTCAAGAAATTGTCAGTTCTTGCTGCCCTGACAACTCACAAACATGATTTCCATTTAAATTGTTTTTTAAAAGCATAAATGGTCAGCACCTCTGGCCTTACTTGTGGAGAGAGTGGGAAACACAATTAAAGGTTCAGATCAGTGATTATGCACCAGAACTGAAGAATTCAGAGATGTGACAGGTCGATGACAGAGCTCGGAAAGTTCAAGGGAACATGTGAAGGGCTGTGATAAATTACAACACAGAGTGATGTACTGATGAAAAGGAGGGTGGGGCAAGGAAAATATGGGTGGCAGGCAATGGGGCAGCTTTTTCTGCTTGCTGTTCAAACTGCACAAATATCATTCCTGATCAACCAATCACAACTGCTCTGTCAGAGAATCACACTGGACTGAATGACCTCCTTCTGTGCTGTACCTTTCTGTAATTGTATGTTTACAAACACCACTGCTGCTGCCTTCAAAGTTATTCTACCATCTTACAACACATTGTAGCAAAATACACTTTCCTAATTTGTGTCCGTGACTTTTGACATTCTGACACTAAAGAAATTCAATGAGAAGTTTTCTTGTCATTTCTATCACCAGCTTTGGAAGCAGACCTGCTGAATGACATTTTAAATGGTGCCAACCCTTCACTGCAGCTCAGCTCATCAAAACATTCACTGTTATCATCGGCCTGTTAGGCATCTTCCTGAGTTACATCTGCTGAACAACATTAGCTTCTCGCAGCTCCGCCTTATTCACATTGAAAGCCAGTGAGAAATTATGCACAGTTTGAAATCTAAGCAATGGGTAAAAGATTGGAAGGAGAGTGTGACTGGGGATAATTGCTAATGGGAACAACTCTTGCACATTCCAGTATTCAGTATCTGGAAGAAGCAGGAAGATGAGATCACAGTGCGTGTTTATCCTGTTATCTGCAAAATCCATCGCTTCTCAATGTCCTCCATCTTTAATTCCCACTCCCTGCTTTCCAGGTAAAGCTGGGTTTCCTGAATCTGGTATGTTGACATGAAGTAACTAATTCACCTGGGAGCTGGAGGAGCAGAAGGATCAGGAGGAAAAGCAGTGAAAGAGGAAGAAGGAGATCCCACATGAAACTGGCAGAATTTGATGTGTGTCAGTTGTTTCTATTGATGTATGACGGCAGTGTGTTGCTTTGCACATTTCACAGGAGCTGCATTGATTAGGTTGGTGCATCTTGGAAATTGAAACTTGTACATCTTCAGCTTTATGCTCTTGTTAACACATTCTGTGCTGTCATTGCCGGAACAAGTCTTTTGTGTCCTCGCTAAACATTCGATTGTTTTAATGAGAAACCAATCTGTGGTGGAAGTGGGCTGAAGTGAAGAAATAGCAAAAGCAGCGTGGAGCAGCTAGCTTGCAGTGAAGTCTGGCAGATTCCCAGGTGCTCCAGTGATGAGACTTCGGTGCTTTTTCCACTGCAGACCAGATTACATTCCCGGTCAGGTGGGATTCTGACCTCTGAAGGAGCCTACATTGTTGAGTCCCATCTTTTTTTTAGTAGGAGAATATTTGTTCTGAACTCTCTTAGCTTCTCCTTGAATGCCTCCCACTGCTCTGACACTGACTTACCTGCAAATAGCTGTTTCCAGTCCTCTTTTAACAAATCAAATCTCCGATGAGTAAAAGTGACCTTCTCACATTTAAAATTTTAACTCTTGGTCGATCTGTATCCTTTTCTAACTACGCTAAATCGAGCTGAATTATGATCACTGCCACTAAAATGCTCTCCCACTGACACCCCTTCCACCTACACAGGGTTTTCCTTAACACTACGTCCAGAACTGCCCCTTCTCTTGCTGGGTTTGCTCAGCATTGGCTAAAAATTCTCCTGAATGCACTGTAAGAATTTTGCTCCATCTATACTTTATGGACTTCAGAATCTTCAGAATTATACATAAATATTGAATCTTAATTTCCACATTGATAAACATTGGATTGAATTTGATGTAGCTATAAAGCAGTGTCATTGAGCAACACGAAAGGAAATCGGTATTAAATTAAGTTAAAACTACAATTATCTATCACTGTTTAGTGTGAGGGCACTTCATGATGCAATGATCTCTGCTCAAGACAAATTATTAACGAGAACATCCCCTCTTGCATTATTTAACTCTGCTAATATTCCCTGTTGTATTTTCAGATAAAGCTGCACCATGAAACATTTTGATGTCTTGAAAATGTGCAACCTCCCCATATAGCAACTGAACCACTGAACTAATAAGAAAACAAAAACTACAACCCACACTTGTACACTTGTACATTCCATACCGAAGCATCAGGACAAGTATCGGACTGTTACCAGACCTGGGTTCATCCAGCAGCCCCAGAGGAAGGATTTTTATTCCAGACAGTCACTGAGGAGAGAGGAACAAAGAGAGAAAAGGAGAAAGAGAATGACAGAGAGATCAATAGAGTCTGGAGTAGATGCTGAAAGGAACAGATTCACTCCACAATTCCATATTTTACTTCATTGAGGTTGACAGACAGAAAGCAAGAAAAGACACAAAGATGTACATTTAAACAGCGCCTTTCACGTTATCAGGATCTCACAAAGCACTTTACAGTCAATAAAGTACTTTTGAAGTGTGGTTTCTTCTGTAATCTCATGACAGAGAGAGACAGAGAGTTCGACAAAAATACTGATTCAGCAGATGCCAAAATATGATCTTAAGAATTACATCTCAATATGGAAACTTTATTTCCAGGTCTGTAAAAATCTTATTGTTTGTTTGATTCCGGTTCAGTAAATGTAAACCTGAAGCAGAGTGTATAAATTCGCCTCTCATCCCTGATGAAATAGGGACAAAGCTTCCCAAATTCTATCAGGTCACCTTCCAGCCTTCTCTATTCTCGAGGTTTTCCTGTTTGTTTTAACCTCTCCGTTCTGGTAAAAGTTGTGAGTGAATGTTTATTTTCCTGTTCACTGTGAGACCTGGCAGCAGTGGAAACAATTCCAAATCTCCTGTTTGAAATTCATCTTTTTTTGTTTATTAATTCATTATCTCGATGTGTTTATTATCGTAACCACTTGACTATGATTTCTCGTTCTCTATCTGTTTAAATGTTGCTCAGTAAAAATTTCAATCATCCTCTGCTTTGTCACACACGGGCATTGAATTGCTGAAGAGTCTCCGCTCTGGAAAATGCAGAAAGAGACAATCTCGTCTTGTATTATTTTTACCCTGCTATTTTCCTCTGTAACATGTTAAAATAACTCTATACAACTAAAATAAATCAAGATTATGAAGGTAAAAATCCAGTCACCTCCTCGGGGATTTGAACCACATTGACACACATAGAATGAAACACACAAATTTGTGCACCGAGAGTGAGGGAGGCCAAAAGAGAGACAGACAGCCAGAAAGAAAGTGTCTCCAATTTGGCAAATTTTTGTTCCATTTCTAAACGTAAATTTTGAAATGCAAATGAGAAAATCCTGGAGGGATTGAAAGGTGCAGGATTTTATTACCTGTAATTGATGATTGGTTCTGCAGGGACCTCGTTAAACTTTGAAATAATCGGAAAGGTGGACAGCAGGACACGAGCACTCACACAGAATTCACAACAGATTGTTAAGTTTATCATCTCAACCACTCGGCAACAACTACATGCAATGAAGCATTATGCCTGGTAAATGGAGTTCGGTCAGAAAAGCAACAGCAAAGGTAAAAATAAACTCGCCCAACTTGGGTTGAAGTTTAGTAGAAAAGTAACAAGACTGTGGTTGCTGAAAATCTGAAATAAAAGCAGAAAGTGATGGAAATACTCAGCAGGTTCGCCAGCATCTGTGGAGTGAGAAACAGAGTTTATGTTTCAGGTCAGTGATCTTTCAGCAGATCTCGATGTCACCTCTTCTTCTGCCAAAATTTTTCAATCTGTACTCTCTGGATCTTCAATCCTTCAGCCAATAGAAACAGTTCCTCTTTAATTCTTGGATCTAAACCCATCATTTAAGCATTCGATCAATTCTCCTCTCTCCTTCTCTGCTCGAAGATGAACAACCCCAGCTTCTCCAGTCTACCCACATATCTGGAATCTCACATTCCTGAATTATATTTTCCTGAAGATTGAAAACGTCAAAAGCAAAAACATTTGATGTTTTCAACACGGCTGCTGAAATAGCCAGAATGTCATGAGCTTCGAATCATTTATAGATCATTTAAAGATGACTTCGAAAAAAATCACCTCGTGCTAATTTAAAATAACAGTTTAACATTCTGGTTTTGCTCCCCAGGTTGATTGCAGTGCAATGTTTCCATAAAGTTAGAGTTATCATCATTCTTGTATTTGTGAACAGTCCACAGTTCAAAACCACGTTGAAACCTTATCAAAACGTATTCCATGAAATACCAGGAAACCTTGAGTGATAGACATTCGTCAATTCATGTTATCAAATTGCAATATGTCACAGATTGTTACATTTGCTTTTCCTCTGTACAGTTCTGTACACTCAAGCTGTTCACAGCGTCTTTCACTCAATTTCCTTTCTACCCCTGTCAGTGCAGAAAGTCGCCCTCAACGTTGAACATTACAGCTGATTTCTGTTCAAATTTGTGAGCCATTATTAAATGATCATTCCGTGCTACCTCGGTTAATAACAGCAGGTCAAAGCTTTATGTCGCACATGGAAACAGTTACATCAATTATTCACCCATTCCCAATGCCACAGTCAGTGAGACCGGGACAAGCAGCAATATTCTAAACCCACACTCTCCAATCACCCACTGTCAACAGAAAACAACAATTCAATCAGATGGTTACTGTACATGTGTGGGACACGGGACACTACAGCCCGGGCCAAACCTCCTCATATTCTGAGCACAATGAATGAGTCACAAGCAATAGTAACAACTTTCAATATCGTTCCCATGTAAAATGTGTTCATGGTATTTAAAAGCTGACTGTTCTGAAAGTGAGCACCATGGGTTTGGTGTTTCTCGTGTTTGTCTGTTCGGTTTGCAATTCAATTTGTGGTGGATATTGAAGAGAATCTCATATCAAAATGAGGACACAGCGTAGGTAAACAATAAATCCCAGAACAATTCCTCAGTAAAATGGATTGCAATCTTTGGAAGGAGGTGCAGCTAAAAAGTGGAAGATGGGAATGATGTTATTGATGATTGAGTGGAATGTATTGCATCCTTGGGCTTTTGTTGATCAATTTCCTTTTACATCTTGGAACACAAAAAAAGCTGAGGCACCAGGAGGAAACCAACAGTTATCTCACTTTCTGAGAGATATGGCAACGCTACCGTTGGTTGCCCAGATACCTCAGTCAATAGAGCATGAGATTCTTAATTTCATGGTCATGGGTTGGAGCTCCATGTTCACTGTGATTGTTTTAAACTTTGTTGCTGCTTTCATGGGCGAATCCCAGCTCTCCATTCCTCCACCACTGGCACCTGCACTCAAACTGTATCTTTCTCCAGCACACTGTTGTGAAATTCACAATTCCTGATTTACAAGTGTCCTCCGAATCACTGGACATGTGAGAGACAAGTTTGTAGATGCAGCCTAATGTACAGTAAATGATAATACTTTGAAAGTGGGAAGTTCCAGTGCAGCTTTTGTACAAAACAAAAAACGTCTCTGTCACAGAATGAGAATGGTCACTTCCTGGGGAACAAATAGCATTGGATCCACGTCGAATAGGATTCCAATGACAATGATCGGATTCATTAGATTCAGGGAGAAAAACTCGGAAACTCATCCTGAACGTCATTTACATGCAGATCAGCTGAGGAATGATTGGATAAGGCTGGGTTTGTATTCCTTGGAACAGAGAAAGTTAAGGGGAGATGTAATGGAGGTGTATAAAATTATGAGGGACCTGTTTCTCATAAGACAGGCCAGAATGAGGTTTTCATTGCTGACGCCACATTTAGCACTGTCAGTAGAAGAAAAACAATCAAGACAGAAAGAGAGCCATGATAGGGGTAGAGTGGGAGAAAGAATTCTGAAGTTGAACCAGAAGGTGAGAGTGAAGATTCATCATCACAAGTGGTTGACGTGGCGACCAGGAAGAGTGGTGGAAGATGTGGTCCTCGTACATATTTAGTCAAGATGTTTTGTAGTGGAAAAGTTAGGTTTGGACATATCGTTCATTTTTTACCTTCAGAGGTTCGCAAAAAAAAGAAGGAAGTTGGAAAGAATCAAATGTGTCTGATAAATCAGATAGTTTTGTTACGAGTTGAGCACCAATAGTTACTCATGCCCGAAACTTGTGCAAGAAAATGTTTGAGTTCAGATCCAAGGCACAGTTAGAGAGACATGTCTGATGAAATGGAAATTTCAAATGTAGCTCGAGGTCAAAATCAGCCTCTGTTGGAGAAACCTCTCCTCAGACTCAGTCCAAGATGGGTCAAGGTCTTTCCACAAGTTCTGGAAATTTGAGTCAGGATAGAAGGTGCCAGAGAAGGTGCCAACAAATGTGTAAGGTCAGTCGTCGCAATTACAGGCCAGTTGGTTTAACATCAGTAGTGGGTAAGATTTTCGTAACAATAGTCAGGGAAAATATCAATTTACAGTCGAGAGGTTCGAGGTAATTAAAATAACCAGCATGGATTTGTAAAAGATAAATCATGCATGACAAATTTAATTGAATTTTTTTATGAAGTAAAGGAGAATTTTGATGAAGGGAGTGTGCTGAATGTTGTTTATATGGATTTTAATAAAATATTTGATAAGGTACCACATTAAAGGCTTGTTAATAAAATTGTGACTCATGGAATAGGACGGTCAGTGTCCAGTTGGATAAAATATTGGCTTAAGGACTGAAAACAACAAGTCAAAGAAAATGGTTGTTTTTCAGACTGCAGGATGTTAGATAGTGATGTTCCCCAAGGGTCAGTGCTGATTTTTGTTTTTCATGTAAATGACGTGAACCCAGGAATAGATAGCACAATTTCAAAATTTGATGATGACACCAAACTTGGAGCTGCAGCAACCAGTGAGCATAATATGAACAGCCTACAACAGGCCATAGATAGGACAGTAGAATGGACAGAATGGTGGCAGATAGAATTTTATCCTCACAAGTGTGAAGTGATGCATTTTGACAGAAGAATTAAGAAGAGGCAATGTAGACGTAATAGCATAGTTCGAAAGAGCGTGCTGGAACAGAGTGACCTGGGAGTGCTGGTGCATAGATCTTTGAAGGTGGCAAGATATACTGAGAGAATAGTTAGTGAAGCATAAGGAATCTTAGGCTTAATAAAAAGAAGTACTCAGTACAATTATGGTGAACCTTTATAAGGCTCTGGTTAGCCACAACTATGTCCCGCTCTTGTCACCACATTTCAGGAACGATATCGGTAGGGGAGGTCCTTAATGAATCCTTTGCTTCAGTATTCACTTGTGAGAGGGACCTTGTCGTTTGTGAGGACAGCGTGGAACAGGCTGATATGCTCGAACAGGTTGATGTTAAGAAGGAGGATATGCTGGAAAGTTTGAAAGACATGATGATAGATAAGTCCCCGGGGCCATAAGGGATATACCCAAGGTTATTACGGGAAGCGAGGGAAGAATTTGCCGTGCCATTGGCGATGATTCAGTTTAGTTCAGAGATACAGCATTGAAACAGGCCCTTCGGCCCATCGAGTCTGTGCCGACCATCAACCACTCATTTATACTAATCCTACACTAATCCCATATTCCTACCACATCCCCACCTGTCCCTATATTTCCCTATCACCTACCTATACTAGGGGCAATTTATAATGGCCAATTAACCGATCAACATGCAAATCTTTGGCATGTGGGAGGAAACCGGAGCACCCGGAGGAAACCCACGCAGACACAGGGAGAACTTTGATGATCTTTGCGTCCTCACTGTCCACTGGAGTGGGACCAGATGATTGGAGGGTGGCAAATGTTATTCCCTTGTTCAAGAAAGGGAATAGGGATAACCCTGGGAATTACAGACCAGTCAGTCTTACCTTGGTGGTGGGCAAATTATTGGAGAGGATTCTGAGAGACAGGATTTATGATTATTTGTAAAAGTATAGTTTGATTAGAGACGGTCAGCATGGCTTTGTGAGGGGCAGGTCATGCCTCCCAAGCCTTATTGAATTCTTTGAGGATGTGACAAAACATATTGATGAAGGAAGAGCAGTGAATGTGGTGTATATGGATTTTAGCATGGCGTTTGATAAGGTTCCCCATGGTAGGCTCATTCAGAAAGTAAGGAGGCATGGGATACAGGGAAATTTGGCTGTCTGGATACAGAATTGGCTGGCCCATAGAAGACAGAGTGTGGTAGTAGGTGGAAAGTATTCAGCCTGGAGCTCGGTGACCAGTGGTGTTCTGCAGGGATCTGTTCTGAGACTTCTGCTCTTTGTGATTTTTATAAATGACTTGGATGAGGAAGTGGAAGGTTGGTTTAGTAATTTTGCCGATGACACAAAGGTTGCTGGAGTTGTGGATAGTGTGGCGGGCTGTTGTCGGTTGCAACGGGACATTGACAGGATGCAGAGCTGGGCTGAGAAGTGGCAGATGGAGTTCAACCAGGAAAAGTGTGAAGTGATTCATTTTGGAAGGTCGAATTTGAATGCAGAATGCAGGCTTAAAGACAGGATTCTTGGCAGTGTGGAGGAACAGAGGGATCTTGGGGTCCATGTCCATAGATCCCTCAAAGGTGCCACCCAAGTTGATAGGTTTGTTAAGAAGGCATATGGTGTGTTGGCTTTCGTTAACAGGGGGATTGAGTTTAAGAGCAGCGAGGTTGTGCTGCAACTCTATAAAGCCCTGGTTTGACCACACTTGGAATATTGTGTTCAGTTCTGGTCGCGTCATTATAAGAAGGATGTGGAAGCTTTAGAGAGTTTGCAGAGGAAATTTACCAGGATGCTGCCTGGACTGGAGGGCATGTCTCATGCAGAAAGGTTGAAGGAGCTCGGGCTTTTCTCATTGGAGCGAAGAATGATGAGAGGTGACTTGATAGAGGTGGATAAGATGATGAGAGGCATAGATAGAGTGGATAGCCAGAGACTTTTTCCCAGGGCAGAAAGGGCTATCACCAGGGGGCATAATTTTAAGGTGACAGGAGGAAGGTTTAGAGGAGATGTCAGAGGTAGGTTCTTGACACGGAGAGTGGTGGGTGCGTGGAATGCACTGCCAACGGTGGTAGTAGAAGCAGATACATTAGGGACATTTAAGGAACATAGAACATAGAACATACAGCACAGAACAGGCCCTTCGGCCCACAATGTTGTGCCGATCCTTTGTCCTCTGTCAAGGACAATTTAATCTATACCCCATCATTCTCCTTTATCCATATACCTATCCAAAAGCCTTTTGAAAGTCCCTAAAGTTTCTGACTCAACAACTTCCCCGGGCAAGGCATTCCATGCCTCGACCACTCTCTGGGTAAAGAACCTTCCCCTGACATCCCCCTTATATCTCCCACCCTTCACCTTAAATTTATGACCCCTTGTAACGCTTTGCTCCACCCGGGGAAAAAGTTTCTGACTGTCTACCCTATCTATTCCCCTGATCATCTTATAAACCTCTATCATGTCACCCCTCATCCTTCTCCTTTCTAATGAGAAGAGGCCTAGAATGTTCAGCCTTTCCTCGTAAGACTTATTCTCCATTCCAGGCAACATCCTGGTAAATCTCCTCTGCACCCTCTCCAAGGCTTCCACATCCTTCCTAAAATGAGGCGACCAGAACTGCACACAGTACTCCAAATGAGGCCTTACCAAGGTCCTGTACAGCTGCATCATCACCTCACGGCTCTTAAATTCAATCCCTCTGCTAATGAACGCTAACACCCCATATGCCTTCTTCACAGCCCTATCCACTTGAGTTGCAACTTTCAATGATCTATGCACATAGACCCCAAGGTCTCTCTGCTCCTCCACATGCCCAAGAACCCTACCGTTAACCCAGTATTTTGCATTCATGTTTGTCCTTCCAAAATGGACGACCTCACACTTTTCAGGGTTAAACTCCATCTGCCACTTTTCAGCCCAGCACTGCAACCTATCCAAGTCCCTTTGCAGACGACAATAGCCCTCCTCGGTATCCACAACTCCACCAACCTTTGTATCATCTGCAAATTTACTGACCCACCCTTCGACTTCCTCATCCAAGTCGTTAATAAAAATCACAAACAGGAGAGGACCCAGAACTGATCCCTGCGGCACGCCACTGGTAACTGGGCTCCAGGCTGAGTATTTACCATCTAAGACCACTCTCTGCCTTCTATCAGTTAGCCAATTCTTAATCCAACTGGCCACATTCCCCACTATCCCATGCCTCCTGACTTTCTCCATAAGTCTACCATGGGGGACCTTATCAAATGCCTTACTAAAATCCATGTACACCACATCCACTGGTTTACCCTCATCCACTTGCTTGGTCACCTGCTCAAAGAATTCAATCAGGCTTGTGAGGCAAGACCTACCCCTCACAAAACCGTGCTGACTGTCCCGAATCAAGCAGTGTCTTTCCAGATGCTCAGAAATCCTATCCCTCAGCACCTTTTCCATCAACTTGCCTACCACCGAAGTAAGACTAACTGGCCTGTAATTCCCAGGGTTGTTCCTATTCCCTTTCTTGAACAGGGGCACAACATTTGCCACCCTCCAATCACCTGGTACCACCCCCGTCAGCAGAGAAGATGAAAAGATCATTGCCAGCGGCTCTGCAATTTCATCCCTTGCTTCCCATAACATCCTTGGATATACCCCGTCAGGCCCGGGAGACTTGTCTATCTTCAAGTTATTCAAAAACCCCAACACATCTTCCCTCCTAACGAGCACTTCCTCGAGCTTACCAGTCTGCTTCCCACCGTCCTCTTCAGTAATACACCCCTTCTCATTCGTAAATACCGAAGAGAAGTACTCATTCAAAACCTCACTTATCTCTTCCGGCTCAACACACAGTCTCCCGCTATTGTCCTTGACCGGACCTACGGTCCCCCTAGTCATCCTCATATTTCTGACATACGCGTAAAAGGCCTTGGGGTTTTCTTTTATCCTACCCGCCAAGCATTTTTCATGCCCTCTCTTAGCTCTCCTAATCCCTTTCTTCAGATCCTTCCTGGCCATCTTGTATCCCTCCAGAGCTATGCCTGTGCCCTTTTTCCTCAACTTTATATACGCATCCTTCTTCTTCCTAACAAGACTCTCAACCTCTCTTGTCAACCACGGTTCCCTCACATGACCATCCCTTCCCTGTCTGACAGGGACATGCTTATCAATGGCCCCTACTATCTGCTCCTTGAAAAAGTTCCACATTTCGACCGTGCCCTTCCCTGCCAGCATATGCTCCCAACTTATGCTTCTCAGTTCCTGCCTGACAGCATCATATCTACCCTTCCCCCAATTGTAAACCTTGCCCTGTTGCACATACCTATCCCTCTCCATTACCACAGTGAATGCTACAGAATTGTGATCACTATCTCCAAAGTGCTCGCCCACCAACAGCTCTATCACTTGCCCTGGTTCATTACCTAGTACCAAATCCAATATTGCCTCCCCTCTGGTCGGGCAGTCTACATACTGAGTCAGAAAAGCTTCCTGGACATACTGCACAAACACTACCCCATCCAAACTATTCGATCTAAAGAGTTGCCAATCAATATTTGGGAAGTTGAAATCCCCCATAATTACTACCCTGTGACTTCTGCTCCTTTCCAAAATCTGTTTCCCAATCTGCTCTTCCACCTCCCTGCTGCTATTGGGGGGCCTATAGAAAACTCCCATCAAGGTGACTGCTCCTTTCCTGTTCCTGACCTCAACCCACAGTGCCTCAGTCGGCAGATCCTCCTCGAAAATTCTTTCAGCAGTTGTTACACTATTTCTAACTAACAATGCCACCCCCCCACCTCTTTTACCACCATTCCTAATCTTATGAAAACATCTATAACCAGGTACCTCCAAAAACCATTCCTCCCCCTCACCTATCCACGTTTCAGTGATGGCCACAACATCGTAGTCCCAAGTGCCCATCCACGCCTTCAATTCACTCACCTTATTCCTGATGCTTCTTGCGTTGAAGTATACGCACTTTAACCCTTCTCCGTGCCCATCTGTCCTCTGCGACAGTGCTACCTTCCCCAATACCTCACTACACTTTTTGTCTTTCTGAGTGGACCCACTGGTCCCTGGATTACAAGTCCGGTTCCCATCCCCCTCCCAAACTAGTTTAAACCCTCCCGAACAGTACTAGCAAACCTCCCTCCCAGGATATTGGTGCCCCTCTGGTTCAGATGCAGCCCGTCCTGTTTGAACAGGTCCCATCTTCCCCAGAATGCAGTCCAATTATCCAAGAACTGGAAGCCCTCCCTCCTACACCATTCCTGCAGCCACGTGTTCAGCTGTGCTCTCTCCCTATTCCTAGCCTCACTATCACGTGGCACCGGCAACAAACCAGAGATAACAACTCTGTCCGTCCGAGCTTTCAGCTTCCAGCCTAACTCCCTAAACTCACTTCTAACATCTGTGCCACCCTTCCTTCCTACGTCGTTGGTGCCAATGTGCACCACGACCTCTGGCTGCTCCCCCTCCCCTTTAAGGATCCTGAAGACGCGATCACAAACATCACGGACCCTGGCACCAGGGAGGCAACAAACCATCCGTGCGTCTCGCCTGCGCCCACAGAACCGCCTGTCCGTACTCCTCACCATCGAGTCCCCGATGACTAGTGCTCTCCCATTCTCCCTCCTTCCCTTCTGAGCCACAGTGCAGGACCCCGTGCCAGAGGCCCGGTCACTGCAGCCTGCCCCCGATAGGCCGTCCCCCCCAACAGTATCTAAAACTGTATACTTGTTGTTGAGGGGAACGACCACAGGAGATCCCTGCACTGACCTCTTCCCACCTCTAACTGTTAACCTCTTGGATAGGTACATGGATGATAGTAGAATGAAGGGTATGTCGGTAGTTTGATCTTAGAGCAGGTAAAAGTGTCGGCACAACATCGTGGGCCGAAGGGCCTGTACTGAGCTGTACTGTTCTATGTACTATGTTCTATGATATGAGGGTCCTTGAGCGGGTTTAGAGGAGATTTAGGAGAAGGGTTCCAGGGATGGAGCATTTTAGTTTCAATGTTAGGTTCGCATCCACAGTATTTTGCTTTTATTTTAGGTTGGCAGAGCTGGGGTTGTTCTCCTTAGAACAAAAGAGATTGAGGGGAGATTTTAATAGAAGTGTACCAGATTATGACAGGCTTGGATAAGTTAGACAAGGAAAAATTGTTCCCATTAACAGACTGCACAAGGAGTAGCGACCACAAATTGCCAGTTCTGTGGAAAAAAAGGATGTTGGGGAGTATGAGGAAGCACTGTTTTTATATTTCAAGTGATAATGACCTGGAACTCGCTGCCCACAAGAGTGGTAGAAGCAAAAATGATCAATGCCTTCAGGAGGAATTCTGAGAAAAGCAGACTTGCAGGGCTACGGGCATCGAGCCTGACTGCGTTGCTCTGTGCAGAAATGGCATGGACCGAGTTGTCTGCTTCTCTGCTGGAAATAACCATGAAGTTTTGCAGTGCTCTCACTGCACGTGGCTCCTGTTCCTTTGATGTCACCTCACAGTTGTATTGTTCCCCTTCTTCTGGCCAGTTCAGACTGACGAATGACTGCTCTCTGCACTGTGCAGCTGTTTCTCATTGCTCCCCGTGTCTAAAATTCTGTGCTCCAGGTGAGGCTCGAACTCACAACCTCGGCATAGCTCATTAATTGCACTGCTGTATAAGTACCACGCGCTAACCGATTGCGCCACAGGAGCCACACTATTTTGTACATAGTATGGGGAATTACAGGCAAGTTAGCCGAACATCAGTCGTCTGGAATATGTCCGAATCTATCATTAAGGAAGTATTAACAAGCACTGGGAAAATCATTCTCTGATCAAACGAAGTCAACATGTTTTTACCGAATGGAAATCTTGATTGACAGATTTATTCCAGAATTCTGAGGATGTAACTGAAAGGGCAGGAATGTAGTATAATTGGATTTCCAAAAGGCATTCGGTAAGATGCCATCGAAGATTAATACACGAGATAAAGGCTCATGGAATTGAAGTAATATGTGAACATGCAAGGAGGATTTAGAGGTTAACAGACAGAAAGCAACAAGTAGGGATAAATGGAGCATTTTCAAGATATCAGACTGCAACTCGTGGAGTGCCTCAAGGATCAGTGCTGGGGCCAAAGCTTTGTCCAATACCGAGTATGTGGTGGAAGTGGATTCGGTCCTGGGTTGAAGAGAAGATTGGTCCTTATCATCATTGATGCCAGCCTCGAGAGAATTCCATTAAATCCACGTGCTATCAAGAGACGGGTGAAAGCACTGAATATAGAAAACACGATGGGCCCTGACACAATTCCAACTGTCATACTGAAGACCTGTGCTCTCGAACCAGCTGTGGCCTGAGAGAAACTGTTGAAGTACAATTGCAAAAAGCACATCTTCCTGACAATGCGCAATTTGCCCAGCTATGTCCTGTCTACAAAAATCGGGAAAAGTCCAATCCGCCCATTAACGACCCCATCAGTCTACTCACAATCATCAGCAAAGTTGTGGAAGGTATCGTTGACAGTGTTATCAATAAACACTTACTCAGTAACACATCGCTGACCGATGCTCAGTTTAGGTTCCACCAGGGGCACGCAATTCCAGACTTCATTACAACCTTGACCAAACATGGAAAATAGAGCTGTTTTCAAGAGGTGACAGTGACTGAAATTGACATAAAATAACATTAGACCTAGTATGGGATCAAGGAGCCCGAGCTAAACTGGAGGCAATGGGAAAGAGTGGGAAAATGCTCGACGAGATGACGTCTTACCTAACACAAAGGTATGTCCCAGGGGGAGTGTTTGCTCGAGTGGTTGGGGGGGGATTGAACTAAAATGGCAGGAGGATTGGAAACTTTGCAAGGAGTCAGAGGAAGGGGGTTCAAGGACAAGAACAAAAGACATTAAGGGGAATAAGAAAAGTGATAGGCAGAGAAATCAAGGGCCTGAATCAAACAGGGCCACAGTGAAAAATAGTGGGAAGGAGACAAGCAACGTAAAAAAGATAAGCCTTAAGGCTTTGTGACTTAACGTGTGGAGTATTAACAATCTTCTTCTTTGGCCTCCTTGTCTTGGGAGACAATGGGGAAGCGCCTGGAGGTGGTCAGTGGTTTGTGGAACAGCGCCTGGAGTGGTGAAAAATGTCAATTCGAGAGTGACAGACTCTTCCACAGGTACTGCAGATAAAATTGGTTGTCGGGGCTGTTACGTAGTTGGCTCTCCCCTTGCACTTCTGACTTTTTTCCTGCCAACTGCTAAGTCTCTTTGACTCACCACACGTTAGCCCCGCCTTTATGGCTGCCCACCAGCTCTGGAGATCACTGACAACTGACTCGCACGACTTGTGATCCATGTCACAGGACTTCATGTCGCGTTTGCAGACGTGTTTAAAGCGGAGACATGGACGGTTGGTGGGTCTGATACCAGTGACGAGCTCACTGTACAATGTGTCCTTGTGGATCCTGCCATCTTCCATGCAGCTCACATGGCCAAGCCATCTCAAGTGCCACTGGCTCAGTAGGGTGTATAAGTTGGGGATGTTGGCCGCCTCGAGGACTTCTGTGTTAGAGATACGATCCAGCCACTTGATGCCACGGATTCTCCGGAGGCAGCGATGATGGAATGAATTGAAACTTCGCTCTTGGCTGACATATGTTGTCCAGGCCTCGATGCTGCAGAGCAAGGTACTGAGGATACAGGCTTGATACACTTGGAACTTTGTGTTCCGTGTCAGTGTGCCATTTTCCCACATTCTCTTGGCCTGTCTGGACATAGCAGTGGAAGCCTTTCCCATGCGCTTGTTGATTCGTGCATCGAGAGACAGGTTACTGGTGATTGTTGAGCCGAGGCAGCTGAACTCTTGAACCACTTCCAGAGCGTGGTCGCCAATATTGATGGATGGAGCATTTCTGACGTCCTGTCCCAAGATGCTCGTTTTCTTGAGGCTGATGCTTAGGCCAAATTCGTTGCAAGCAGCCGAAAACCTGTCGATGATACTCTGCAGACACTCTCCAGTGTGAGATGTTAATGCATCATCGTCAGCAAAGAGGAGTTCCCTGATGAGTACTTTCCGTACTTTGGTCTTCGCTCTTAGACGGGAAAGGTTGAACAACCTGCCCCCTGATCTTGTGTGGAGGAAAATTCCTTCTTCTGAAGACTTGAACGCATGTGAGAGCAGCAGGGAGAAGAAGGTCCCAAACAGTGTGGGTGCGAGAACACAGTCCTGTTTCACGCCACTCAGGATAGGAAAGGGGTCTGATGAGGCACTGCTATGCTGAATTGTGCCTTTCATATTGTCATGGAATGAGGTGATGATACTTAGTAGCTTTGGTGGACATCCGATCTTTTCTCGTAGTCTGAAGAGACCACGTCTGCTGACGAGGTCAAAGGCTTTGGTGAGATCAATGAAAGCAACGTAGAGGGGCATCTGTTCACAGCCTTTCTCCTGCAGCTGACGACGTGAGAACAGCATATCAATGGTCAATCACTCTGCTCGAAAGCCACACTGTGCCTCAGGGTAGACACGCTCGGCCAGCTTCTGGAGCCTGTTTGAAGGGACTCGAGTGAAGACTTTTCCCACTATGCTGAGCAGGGATATTCGATGGTAGTTGTTGCAGTCACTGCATTCACCTTTGTTCTTATAGAGGGTGATGATTTTGGCATCGCGCATGTCCTGTGTGACTGCTCCCTCGTCCCAGCACAGGCAAAGCATTTCGTAGAGTGCTGAGAGTATAGCAGGCTTAGCACTCTTGATTATTTCAGGGGCAATGCCATCCTTCCCAGGGGCTTTTCCACTGGCTAGAGAATCAATGGCATCAGTTCCGATTTTGTTGGATGTACGTCCAGCTCATCCATGACTGGCAGAGACTGGGCTGCATTCAGGGCGGTCTGAGTGACAACATTTTCCCTGGATTGTAGTTCTAGGTAGCGCTCCACCCAGAGGTCCATTTGCTTGCGTTGGTCAGTGATTGTGTCCCGATTTAGATTTGAGGTGGCGATCTTCTTGATGGTTGGCCCAGAAGCTCTCTTAATGCCATCATACATATCTCTGATGTTTCCGGTGTCGGAGGCAAGCTGAATATGGCTGCATAGGTGTTGCCAGTAGTCATTTGCTCAGCGCCTGGCTGTTCTTTGTGCAGCGTTTCTGGCTGCATTAAGTGCTGCGGATGTCAGCTCGATGGGGGCTGTGGATAAGAAATTCTGCTCGTGTTGATGTGCGAGTAGCTCTTCTGCTTGGAGTGATGCAGCTTCTTTGGTTTGAGTCTAACCTTGATGCACACCAGGGAATGGTCGGTATTAGCAATAAAGTGGATGAATTAATTGCACAAATGGATGTAAACGGGTATGATATAGTTGGGATTACAGAGACATCGCTGCAGGCTGACCAGAGATGGGAAACGAGCATCCAGGGTTATTTGAAATAAAAACAAAAAGTGCTGGAAATATTCAGCAGGTCTGGCAGCATCTGTGGAGAGAGAAGCAGAGTTAACTTTTCAGGTCAGTGACCCTTCTTCAGAACTGGCAAATATTAGAAATGTAAAAGGTTAGAAGCAAGTAAAGTGTGGGTGGGGCAAGAGATAACAAGGAGAAGGTGTAGATCGGACAAGGCCACAGAATAGCTGACCAGAAGGTCATGGAGCAAAGATATGTTAATGGTGTGTTGAAAGACAAAGCATTCGGACAGAAAGGGTGTTAATGGACTGAAAATTAAACAGCCGCAATTGCCAACATGAAAAAAATAGTGGGTAAGCAAACTGAACAAACTAATGTATGGCAGATGAAGTATAATGTGAATAAATGTGAGGTTATCCACTTTGGTGGCAAAAGCAGGAAGGCAGGTTATTATCTGAATGCCTATAAACTGAGAGAGGAGAATATCCAATGAGACCTGGGTGTTCTCATACACCAGTCACTAAACGTAAGCATGCAGGTGCGACAGGTGTTCAAATAAATGCAAATGTTATGTTGGCCTTCGTTGCGATAGGATTCGAGTACAGGAGCATGAATGTCTTGCTGCAATTATACAGGGCCTTGGTGAGGCCACACCTGGAATACTGTGTAGTTTTGGTCTCCTTATCTGAGGTAGGATGTTCTTGCTGTCGAGGGAGCGCAACAAGCCAAAAGACTTGCAGGTTGGTAGGTAAATTGGCCATTATAAATTGTCACTAGTAAGGGTAGGTGGTAGGGAAATATAGGGACAGATGGGGGTGTTTGGTAGGAATATGGGATTAGTGTAGGATTAGTATAAATGGGTGGTTGATGGTCGGCACAGACTCGGTGGGCTGAAGGGCCTGTTTCAGTGCTGTATCTCTAATCTAAACCACATTCCAAAGTGGCAATCTGTGTGTGGAGCCGGAGGTTATAGGTGAGGTTTTAAAAGATTACTTTTCACCTGTGTTCACTATGGAGAAGGATGATGTGGGTGTAGAGATCAAGGAGGGAGATTGTGATATACTTGAACATATTAACATTGAAAGGGAGGAATCATTAGCTGTTTTAGCGGGCTTAAAATTTGATAAATCCCCAGGCCAAGATGAGATGTATCCCAGGCTATGATGTGAGGCAAGGGAGGTGATAGCAGGGGCTCTGACACAAATTTCCAGATCCTCTCTGGCCACAGGAGACATACCAGAGGATTGGAGGACAGCGAATGTGGTACCTTTATTCAAGAAGGGTCCCAGGGATAAACCAGGTAATGACAGACTGGTGAGTCTAACATCAGTGGTTGGGCAACTATTGGAAGAAATTCTGAGGGACAGGATTAATCTCCACTTGGAGAGGCAGGGATTAACCAGAGATAGTCAACATGTCTTTGTAAGGGCGAGGGGTTGGGGGGTGGGGGGTGGGGGGGGATCGTGTCTAACTAACCTGATTGAATTCTTTGAGGTGGTGACTAGATGTGTAGATGTGGGTAAACCAGTTGATGTAGTCAAATGGACTTTAGTAAGTCTTTTGATAAGGTCCCGCATGGGAGATTGGTTAAGAAGGTAAAGGCCCATGGGATGCAGGGAAATTTGGCAAAGTGGATCCACAATTGGCTTAGTGGCAGGAGGCAGAGGGTGGTCGTCGTGGGTTGTTTTTGTGAGTGGAAGCCTGTGACCAGTGGTGTAGCACAGGGATCACTGCTGGGACCCTTGCTGTTTGCAGTGTACATTAATGATTTAGACATGAACACAGGAGGTGTGATCACTAAGTTCGCAGAAGACACGAAAATTGGTGGCATCATAAATAGTGAGGAGGAATGCCTTAGATTACAGGACTATATAGAGGGGCTGGTCAGATTGGCAGAGCAGTGGCAAATGGAATTTGATCCTGATAAGTGTGAGGTGATGCATTTTTGGAGGACTAACAAGGCAAGGGAATATACAATGGATGGTAGGACCCCAGGAAATACAGACGGTCAGAGGGACCTTGGTGTACTTGTCTATAGATCACTGAAAGCAGCAGCACAGGTAGATGAGGTGGTTCGGCAGGCATATGGGATAATTGCCTTTATCAGCCGAGGCATAGAATATAAGAGCAGGGAGGTTATGATGGAGCTGTATCAAACACTAGTTAGGCCACAGCTGGAGTACTGTGCACAGTACTCTGGGCAGCACACTATAGAAAGGATGTGATTGCCCTGGAGAGGGTGCAGAGGAGATTCACGACGATGTTGCCTGACCTGGAGCATTTCCGCTATGAAGAGAGACTGAAATGGCTCTGGTTATTTTCCTTAGAGCAGAGAAGACTGAAGGGGGACATGATTGAGGTATACAAAAGTATGAGGGGCATTGATAGGTTAGATAGGAAGAAACGTTTACCTTAGCGGAGGGGTCAATAACCAGGGGGCATAGATTTAAGGTAGGGGGCAGGAGGTTCAGAGTGGATTTGAGGGAAAAAGTTCACTCAGAGGGCGGTTGGAATTTGGACAACACCACCTGAAGGATTGGCAGAGGCAGGAACCCTCACAACATTTACCAAGTATTTCGATGAGCACTTGAAACGGCAGAGAATACAAGGCTACGGACCAAGTGCTGAAAAATGGGATTAGAATAATTAGGTGTTTCATTCCCAGCACAGACACAATTGGCCAAAGGGCGTGTTTTTCTGCTGTATAAATCTATGACCGGCAGAGTTGCGAACCATTTGCTGTTTCTTTTAATGCCAGTCACGTTTGTGAGAGTTGTCATAACAGTAACAGAACTGATTACTTTCTGACCAGGAATGGAACCAAGAACGCGAGAGTGAATGCATTAAGCCCACACCACTCGAACACCAGTGAAGCTCGCCCACGCCTTTTAATATTAGCTGCTTTTCCCATTTCTTCCCCTTCAACAGGCTGATTTGTTTGTTTATTTCTCACCCATTTTTTGCCTTTTGTTCAGTTCACGACAAATCCTCGATCTCTGATTGATACTGAGACATTTGAACATTTCCAACGAGCAAAGTGAGCAGCCAACTCAAGAAAGGTAAACACTGCTGCCACTGTGCGTCGGTGGTAGAGGGAGTGAATGTTTGCAGATGGGATGCCAATCAAGTGGGCTGCTTTGTCCTGGATGGTGTCCCGCTTCTTGAGTGTTGTTGGAGTTGCAGCCATCCAGGCAAGTGGAGAGTATTCCATCCCACTCCTGACTTATGCCTTGTAGATGGTGGACAGGCTTTGGGGAGTCAGGAGGTGCATCACTCGCCTCAGGATTCCTAGCCTCTGACCTGCTCTTGCAGCCACAATATTTATATGGCTACTCCAGTTCAGTTTCTGGTCAATGGTAACCCCTAGGATGTTGATAGTTGGGGATTCTGCGATGGTTATGCTGTTGAATGTCATGGGGAGATGGTTAGATTCTCTCTTGTTGGAGATGGTCATTGCCTGGCACTTGTGTGGCAGGACTGTTACTGGCCACTTATCAGCCCAAGCCTGGATATTGTCCAGGTCTTGCTGCATTTCTACACGGACTGCTTCAGTA
The DNA here is from genome assembly GCF_036365525.1 of Heterodontus francisci. Lineage (NCBI taxonomy): Eukaryota > Metazoa > Chordata > Chondrichthyes > Heterodontiformes > Heterodontidae > Heterodontus > Heterodontus francisci. The sequence continues at coordinate 64,475 of NW_027141143.1, read as the reverse complement.
TCTGAGGAGTCTCGATTGGTGCTGAACATTGTGCAATCATCCGCCAACATCCCCACTTCTGACCTTATGATTGAAGGAAGGCCATTGATGAAGCAGCTGAAGATGGTTGGGCCTAGGACACTAGCGTGAGGAACTCCTGCAGTGATGTCCTGGAGCTCAGATGATTGACCTCCAACAGCCACAACCATCTTCCTTTGCTCTTGGTATGATTCCAGCCAGCGGAGGATTTTCCCCCTGATTCCCATTGACCTCTGTTTTGCTAGGGCTCATTGATGCCATACTCGGCCAAATGCTGCCTTGATGTCAAGGGCAGTCACTCTCACCTCACCTCTTGAGTTCACCTCTTTTGTCCATGTTTGAACCGAGGCTGTAATGAGGTCAGGAGCTGATTGGCCCTGGCAGAACCCAAACTGAGCATCACTGAGCAATGGTTTACCCCGTATCCTTAGACTATGACCCCTGGTTCTGGACTCCCCCACCATTGGGAACATCCTTCCTGCAACTACCCTGTCAAGGCCTATTAGAAATTTATAGGTTTCTATGAGATCCAGCCCCCAAACCCCCACCCCCGCCCCTTCACTCTTCTGAAATCCAGCGAATATAATCCTAACCAATTCAATCTCTCACATGTCAGTCTCGCCATCCCAAAATTCAGTCTGGTACACCTTTGTTGCACTCCCTCTATAACAAGAACATCCTACCTCAGATATGGAGACCAAAACTATGCAGTATTCCAGGTGTGGCCTCACCAAAGCCCTGTATAATTGCAGCAAGACATTTTGCTAACGCATTGTTTTTTTCATGTTGGCACTTGCGGCTGTTCAATTTTCAGTCTGTTTACACCCTTTCTGTACGAATGCTTTGTCTTTCAACACACCATTAACATATCTTTGCTCCATGACCTTCTGGACAACTATTCAGTGACCTTGTCCTATCTACACCTTCTACTTATTATCTCTTGCCCCACCCACACTTTACTTGCTTCTAACCTTTTACATTTCTAATATTTGCCAGTTCTGAAGAAGGGTCACTGACCTGAAACGTTAACTCTGCTTCTCTCTCCACAGATGCTGCCAGACCTGCTGAGTATTTCCAGCATTTTTTGTTTTTCTTTCAAATAACCCTGGATGTTCGTTTCCCATCTCTGGTCAGCCTGCAGCCCTGTCTCCGTAATCCCAACTATATCATACCCGTTTACATCCAATTGCACAATTAATTCATCCACTTTATTGCTCATACCGACCATTCCCTGGTGTGCAGCAAGGTTAGACTCAAACCAAAGAAGCTGCATCACTCCAAGCAGAAGAGCCACTCACACATCAACATTATTGCCCCTGAAATAATCAAGAGTGCTAAGCCTGCTATACTCTCAGCACTCTACGAAATGCTTTGCCTGTGCTGGGACGAGGGAGCAGTACCACAGGACATGCGCGATGCCAATATCATCACCCTCTATAAGAATAAAGGTGAATGCAGTGACTGCAACAACTACCATCGAATATCCCTGCTCAGCACAGTGGGAAAAGTCTTCGCTCGAGTCCCTTCAAACAGGCTCCAGAAGCTGGCCGAGCATGTCTACCCTGAGGCACAGTGTGGCTTTCGAGCAGAGTGATTTACCATTGATATGCTGTTCTCCCATCGTCAGCTACAGGAGAAAGGCTGTGAACAGATGCCCCTCTACGTTGCTTTCATTGATCTCACCAAAGCCTTTGACCCCGTCAGCAGACGTGGTCTCTTCAGACTACGAGAAAAGATCGGATGTCCACCAAAGCTACTAAGTATCATCACCTCATTCCATGACAATATGAAAGGCACAATTCAGCATAGCGGTGCCTCATCAGACCCCTTTCCTATCCTGAGTGGCGTGAAACAGGGCTCTGTTCTCACACCCACACTGTTTGGGATCTTCTTCTCTCTGCTGCTCTCACATGTGTTCAAGTCTTTAGAAGAAGGAATTTTCCTCCACACAAGATCAGGGGGCAGGTTGTTCAACCTTTCCCGTCTAAGAGCGAAGACCAAAGTTCGGAAAGTACTCATCAGGGAACTCCTCTTTGCTGACGATGCTGCATTAACATCTCACACTGGAGAGTGTCTGCAGAGTATCATCGACAGGTTTTCGGCTGCCTGCAACGAATTTGGCCGAACCATCAGCCTCAAGAAAACGAACATCTTGGGACAGGACGTCAGAAATGCTCCATCCATCAATATTGGCGACCACGCTCTGGAAGTGGTTCAAGAGTTCAGCTGCCTGGGCTCAACTATCACCAGTAACCTGTCTCTCGATGCACAAATCAACAAGCGCATGGGAAAGGCTTCCACTGCTATGTCCAGACTGACCAAGAGAGTGTGGGAAAATGGCGCACTGACACGGAACACAAAGTTCCAAGTGTATCAAGCCTGTATCCTCAGTACCTTGCTCGACAGCAACGAGGCCTGGACAACGTATGTCAGCCAAGAGCGAAGTTTCAATTCATTCCATCATCGCTGCCTCCGGAGAATCCGTGGCTTCAAGTGGCTGGATCGGATCTCCAACACAGAAGTCCTCGAGGCGGCCAACATCCCCAACTTATACACCCTACTCAGCCAGTGGCACTTGAGATGGCTTGGCCATGTGAGCTGCATGGAAGATGGCAGGATCCACAAGGACACATTGTACAGTGAGCTCGTCACTGGTATCAGACCCACCAACCGTCCATGTCTCCGCTTTAAACATTTCTGCAGACGCGACATGAAGTCCTGTGACATGGATCACAAGTCGTGCGAGTCAGTTGTCAGTGATCTCCAGAGCTGGTGGGCAGCCATAAAGGCGGGGCTAACGTGTGGCGAGTCAAAGAGACTTAGCAGTTGGCAGTAAAAAAGTCAGAAGTGCAAGGGGAGAGCCAACTACGTAACAGCCCCGACAACCAATTTTATCTGCAGTACCTGTGGAAGAGTCTGTCACTCTCGAATTGACCTTTTTCGCCACTCCAGGCGCTGTTCCACAAACCACTGACCACCTCCAGGCGCTTACCCATTGTCTCCCAAGACAAGGAGGCCAAAGAAGAAGATCGTTAATACTCCACACGTTAAGTCACAAAGCCTTAAGGCTTGTCTTTTTTACGTTGCTTGTCTCCTTCCCACTATTTTTCACTGTGGCCCTGTTTGATTCACGCCCTTGATTTCTCTGCCTATCACTTTTCTTATTCCCCTTAATGTCTTTTGTTCTTGTCCTTGATCCCCCTTCCTCTGACTCCTTGCAAAGTTTCCAATCCCCCTGCCATTTTAGTTCAATCCCCCCCCCAACCACTCGAGCAAACACTCCCCCTGGTACATACCTTTGTGTTAGGTGAGACGTCATCTCATGGAGCATTTTCCCCCTCTTTCCCATTGCCTCCAGTTTAGCTCGGGCTCCTTGATCCCATACTAGGTCTAATGTTATCTTGATGTCAATTTCAGTCACTGTCACCTCTTGAATACAGCTCTATTTTCCATGTTTGGTCAAGGTTGTAATGAAGTCTGGAATTGCGTGCCCCTGGTGGAACCCAAACTGAGCATCGGTCAGCGATGTGTTACTGAGTAAGTGTTTATTGATAGCACTGTCAACGATACCTTCCACCACTTTGCTGATGATTGTGAGTAGACTGATGGGGTAGTTAATGGGCGGATTGGACTTTTCCCGATTTTTGTAGATAGGACATAGCTGGGCAAATTGCGCATTGTCAGGAAGATGTGCTTTTTGCAATTGAACTTAAACAGCTTCTCTCAGGCCACAGCTGGTTCGAGAGCACAGATCTTCAGTATGACAGTTGGAATTGTGTCAGGGCCCATCGTGTTTTCTATCTTCAGTGCTTTCACCCGTCTCTTGATAGCACGTGGATTTAATGGAATTCTCTCGAGGCTGGCATCAATGATGATAAGGACCAATCTTCTCTTCAACCCAGGACCGAATCCGCTTCCACCACACACTCGGTATTGGACAAAGCTTTGGCCCCAGCACTGATCCTTGAGGCACTCCACGAGTTGCAGTCTGATATCTTGAAAATGCTCCATTTATCCCTACTTGTTGTTTTCTGTCTGTTAACATCCAAGTCCTCCTTGCATGTTAATATATTACTTCGATTCCATGAGCCTTTATCTAGAGTATTAATCTTCGATAGTATCTTACCGAATGCCTTTTGGAAATCCAATTATACTACATTCCTGTCCTTTCAGTTACATCCTCAGAATTCTGGAATAAATCTGTCAATCAAGATTTCCATTCGGTAAAAACATGTTGACTTCGTTTGATCAGAGAATGATTTTCCCAGTGCTTGTTAATACTTCCTTTGTGATAGATTCGGACATTTTCCAGACGACTGATGTTCAGCTAACTTGCCTGTAATTCCCCATACTACATGTAGAAATGTGGCTCCTGTGGCGCAATCGGTAAGCGCGTGGTACTTATACAACAGTGCAATTAATGAGCTATGCCGAGGTTGTGAGTTCGAGCCTCACCTGGAGCACAAAATTTTAGACACGGGGAGCAATGAGCAACAGCTGTCCTGTGCAGAGAGCAGTCATTCGTTCGTCTGAACTGGCCAGAAGAAGGAGAACAATAAAACTGTGATGTGACATCAAAGGAACAGGAGCCACGTGCGGTGAGCACTGCAAAACTTCATAGTTATTTCCAGCAGAGAAGGAGACAACTCGGTCCATGCCATCTCTGCACAGAGCAACGCAGTCAGGCTCGATGCCCATAGCCCTGCAAGTCTGCTTTTCTCAGAATTCCTCCTGAAGGCATTGATCATTTCTGCTTCCACCACTCTTGTGGGCAGCGAGTTCCAGGTCATTATCACCTGAAATATAAAAACAGTGCTTCCTCATACTCCCTCACATCCTTTTTTTCCACAGAACTGGCAATTTGTGGTCGCTACTCCTTGTGCAGTCTGTTAATGGGAACAATGTTTCCTTGTCTAACTTATCCAAGCCTGTCATAATCTGGTACACTTCCATTAAATCTCCCCTCAATCTCTTTTGTTCTAAGGAGAACAACCCCAGCTCTGCCAACCTAAAATAAAAGCAAGATACTGCGGATGCGAACCTAACCTTGTAACTAAATTGCTCCATCCCTGGAACCCTTCTGCTAAATCTCCTCTGAACCCTCTCAAGGACCCTCATATAATAGAACATAGTACATAGAACAGTGCAGCACAGTACAGGCCCTTCGGCCCACGATGTTGTGCCCACACTTTTACCTACTCGAAGATCAAACTACCTACATACCCTTCATTCTACTATCATCCATGTACCTATCCAAGAGTTGCTTAAATGTCCCTAATGTATCTGCTTCTACTACCACCGCTGGCAGTGCATTCCACGCACCCACCACTCTCCGTGTAAAGAACCTACCTCTGACATCTCCTCTAAACCTTCCTCCTGTCACCTTAAAATTATGCCCCCTGGTGATAGCCCTTTCTGCCCTGGGAAAAAGTCTCTGGCTATCCACTCTATCTATGCCTCTCATCATCTTATACACCTCTATCAAGTCACCTCTCATCATTCTTCGCTCCAATGAGAAAAGCCCGAGCTCCCTCAACCTTTCTGCATAAGACATACCCTCCAGTCAAGGCAGCATCCTGGTAAATCTCCTCTGCAAACTCTCTAAAGCTTCCACATCCTTCTTATAATGAGGCGACCAGAACTGAACACAATATTCCAAGTGTGGTCCAACCAGGGCTTTATAGAGTTGCAGCATAACCTCGCTGCTCTTAAACTCAATCCCCCTGTTAATGAAAGCCAACACACCATAAGCCTTCTTAACAAACCTATCAACTTGGGTGGCACCTTTGAGGGATCTATGGACATGGACCCCAAGATCCCTCTGTTCCTCCACACTGCCAAGAATCCTGTCTTTAAGCCTGTATTCTGCATTCAAATTCGACCTTCCAAAATGAATCACTTCACACTTTTCCAGGTTGAACTCCATCTGCCACTTCTCAGCCCAGCTCTGCATCCTGTCAATGTCCCGTTGCAACCGACAACAGCCTTCCACACTATCCACAACTCCAGCAACCTTTGTGTCATCGGCAAAATTACTAACCCAACCTTCCACTTCCTCATCCAAGTCATTTATAAAAATCACAAAGAGCAGAAGTCTCAGAACAGATCCCTGCAGAACACCACTGGTCACCGAGCTCCAGGCTGAATACTTTCCACCTACTACCACACTCTGTCTTCTATGGGCCAGCCAATTCTGTATCCAGACAGCCAAATTTCCCTGTATCCCATGCCTCCTTACTTTCTGAATGAGCCTACCATGGGGAACCTTATCAAACGCCGTGCTAAAATCCATATACACTACATCCACTGCTCTTCCTTCATCAATGTGTTTTGTCACATCCTCAAAGAATTCAATAAGGCTTGTGAGGCATGACCTGCCCCTCACAAAGCCATGCTGACTGTCTCTAATCAAATTATGCTTTGACAAATAATCATAAATCCTGTCTCTCAGAATCCTCTCCAATAATTTGCCCACCACCAAGGTAAGACTGACTGGTCTGTAATTCCCAGGGTTATCCCTATTCCCTTTCTTGAACAAGGGAATAACATTTGCCACCCTCCAATCATCTGGTACCACTCCAGTGGACAGTGAGGCCGCAAAGATCATCAAAGTTCTCCCTGTGTGTTCGTGGGTTTCCTCCGGGTGCTCCGGTTTCCTCCCACATGCCAAAGATTTGCAGGTTGATAGGTTAATTGGCCATTATAAATTGCCCCTAGTATAGGTAGGTGATAGGGAAATATAGGGACAGGTGGGGATGTGGTAGGAATATGGGATTAGTGTAGGATTAGTATAAATGAGTGGTTGATGGTCGGCACAGACTCGATGGGCCGATGGGCCTGTTTCAATGCTGTATCTCTAAACTAAACTGAATCATCGCCAATGGCAAGGCAAATTCTTCCCTCGCTTCCTGTAATAACCTTGGGTATATCCCTTATGGCCCTGGGGACTTATCTATCATCATGTCTTTCAAAATTTCCAGCACATCCTCCTTCTTAACATCAAACTGTTCGAGCATATCAGCCTGTTCCACGCTGTCCTCACAAACGACAAGGTCCCTCTCACAAGTGAATACTGAAGCAAAGGATTCATTAAGGACCTCCCCTACCTATATCGTTCTTGAAATGTGGTGACAAGAGCAGGACAGAGTTGTGGATAACCAGAGCTTTATAAAGGTTCACCATAATTGTACTGAGTACTTCTTTTTATTAAGCCTAAGATTCCTTATGCTTTACTAACTATTCTCTCAGTATATCTTGCCACCTTCAAAGATCTATGCGCCAGGACTCCCAGGTCACTCTGTTCCAGCACGCTCTTTCGAACTATGCTATTATGTCTACATTGCCTCTTCTTAATTCTTCTGTCAAAATGCATCACTTCACACTTGTGAGGATAAAATTCTATCTGCCACCATTCTGTCCATTCTACTGTCCTATCTATGGCCTGTTGCAGGCTGTTCATATTATGCTCACTGGTTGCTGCAGCTCCAAGTTTGGTGTCATCATCAAATTTTGAAATTGTGCTATCTATTCCTGGATTCACGTCATTTACATGAAGAACAAAAATCAGCACTGACCCTTGGGGAACATCACTATCTAACATCCTGCAGTCTGAAAAACAACCATTTTCTTTGACTTGTTGTTTTCAGTCCTTAAGCCAATATTTTATCCAACTGGACACTGACCGTCCTATTCCATGAGTCACAATTTTATTAACAAGCCTTTAATGTGGTACCTTATCAAATATTTTATTTAAATCCATATAAACAACATTCAGCACACTCCCTTTATCAAAATTCTCCTTTACTTCATAAAAAAATTCAATTAAATTAGTCATGCATGATCTGTCTTTTACAAATCCATGCTGGTTATTTTAATTACCTCGAACGTCTCTACGTGTAAATTGATATTTTCCCTGACTATTGTTACGAAAATCATACCCACTACTGATGTTAAACCAACTGGCCTGTAATTGCTAGGACTGACCTTACACATTTCTTGGCACCTTCTCTGGCACCTTCTATCCTGACTCAAATTTCCAGAACTTGTGGAAAGACCTTGACCCATCTTGGACTGAGTCTGAGGAGAGGTTTCTCCAACAGAGGCTGATTTTGACCTTGAGCTACATTTGAAATTTCCATTTCATCAGACATGTCTCTCTAACTGTGCCTTGGATCTGAACTCAAACATTTTCTTGCACAAGTTTCTGGCATGATTTGTGTTTGAGTAACTATTGGTGCTCAACTCGTAACAAAACTATCTGATTTATCAGACACATTTGATTCTTTCCAACTTCCTTCTTTTTTTTGCGAACCTCTGAAGGTAAAAACTGAACTATATGTCCAAACCTAACTTTTCCACTACCAAACATCTTGACTAAATATGTACGAGGACCACATCGTCCACCACTCTTCCTGGTCGCCACTTCAACCACTTGTGATGATGAATCTTCACTCTCACCTTCTGGTTCAACTTCAGAATTCTTTCTCCCACGCTACCCCGATCATGACTCTCTTTCTGTCTTGATTGTTTTTCTTCTACTGACAGTGCTAAATGTGGCTTCAGCAATGAAAACCTCATTCTGGCCTGTCTATTGAGAAACAGGTCCCTCATAATTTTATACACCTCCATTACATCTCCCCTTAACTTCCTCTGTCCCAAGGAATACAAACTCAGCCTTATCCAATCTTTCCTCAAAGCTCATCTGCATGTAAATGAAGTTCAGGATGAGTTTCAGAGTTTTTCTCCCTGAATCGAATGAATCCGATCATTGTCATTGGAATCCTTTTAGACGTGGATCCGATGCTATTTGTCCCCCAGGAAGTGACCATTCTCATTCTGTGACAGAGACGTTTTTTGTTTTGTACAAAAGCTGCACTGGAACTTCCCACTTTCAAAGTATTATCATTTACTGTACATTAGGCTGCATCTACAGACTTGTCTCTCACATGTCCAGTGATTCGGAGGACACTTGTAAATCAGGAATTGTGACATTCACTACAGCGTGCTGGAGAAAGATACAGTTTGAGTGCGGGTGACAGTGGTGGAGGAATGGAGAGCTGGGATTCGCCCGTGAAAGCAGCAACAACGTTTAAAACAATCACAGTGAACATGGAGCTCTAACCCATGACCATGAAGTTAAGAATCTCATGCTCTATTGACTGAGGTAACTGGGCAAACCACGGTGGCGTTGCCATATCTCTCATTAAAGTGAGATAACTGTTGGTTTCCTTCTGGTGCCTCAGCTTTTTTTGTGTTCCAAGATGTAAAAGGAAATTGATCAACAAAAGCCCAAGGATGCAATACATTCCACTCAATCATCAATAACATCATTCCCATCTTCCACTTTTTAGCTGCACCTCCTTCCAAAGATTGCAATCCATTTTACTGAGGAATTGTTCTGGGATTTATTGTTTACCTACGTTGTGTCCTCATTTTGATATGAGATTCTCTTCAATATCCACCACAAATTCAATTGCAAACCTAACAGACAAACACGAAAAACACAAATCCCATGGTGCTCACTTTCAGATACAGAACAGTCAGCTTTAAATAACATGAACACATTTTACATGGGAACGATTTTGAAACTTGTTACTATTGCTTGTGACTCATTCATTGTGCTCATTGTATGAGGATGTTTGGCCCGGGCTGTAGTGTCCCGTGTCCCACGCATGTACAGTAACCCTCTGATTGATTTGTTGTTTTCTGTTGACAGTGGGTGATTGGAGAGTGTGGGTTTAGAATATTGCTGCTTGTCCCGGTCTCACTGACTGTGGCGTTGGGAATGGGTGAATAATTGATGTAACTGTTTCCATGTGCGACATAAAGCTTTGACCGGCTGTTATTAACCGAGGTAGCATGGAATGATCCTTTAATAATGGCTCACAAATTTGAACAGAAATCAGCTGTAATGTTCAACGTTGAGGGTGACTTTCTGCTCTGACAGGGGTAGAAAGGAAATTGAGTGAAAGACGCTGTGAACAGCTTGAGTGCACAGAACTGCACAGAGGAAAAGCAATCAACCTGGGGAGCAAAACCAGAATGTTAAACTGTTATTTTAAATTAGCACGAGGTGATTTTTTTTCGAAGTCATCTTTAAATGATCTATAAATGATTCGAAGCTCATGACATTCTGGCTATTTCAGCAGCCGTGTTGAAAACATCAAATGTTTTTGCTTTTGACGTCTTCAATCTTCTGGAAAATATAATTCAGGAATGTGAGATTCCAGATATGTGGATAGACTGGAGAAGCTGGGGTTGTTCATCTTCGAGCAGAGAAGGAGAGAGGAGAATTGATCGAATGCTTAAATGAAGGGTTTAGATCCAAGAATTAAAGAGGAACTGTTTCTATTGGCTGAAGGATTGAAGATCCAGAGAGTACAGATTGAAAAATTTTGGCAGAAGAAGAGGTGACATCGAGATCTGCTGAAAGATCACTGACCTGAAACATTAACTCTGTTTCTCACTCCACAGGTGCTGGCGAACCTGCTGAGTATTTCCATCACTTTCTGCTTTTATTTCAGATTTTCAGCAACCACAGTCTTGTTACTTTTCTACTAAACTTCAACCCAAGTTGGGCGAGTTTATTTTTAACTTTGCTGTTGCTTTTATGACCGAACTCCATTTACCAGGCATAATGCTTTATTGCATGCAGTTGTAGCCGAGTGGTTAAGATGAAAACTTAACAATCTGTTGTGAATTCTGTGTGAGTGCTCGTGTCCTGCTGTCTACCTTTCTGATTATTTCAAAGTTTAACCAGGTCCCTGCAGAACCAATCATCAATTACAGGTAATAAAATCCTGCACCTTTCAATCCCTCCAGGATTTTCTCATTTGCATTTCAAAATTTACGTTTAGAAATGGAACAAAAATTTGCCAAATTGGAGACACTTTCTTTCCGGCTGTCTGTCTCTGTTTAGGCCTCCCTCACTCTCGGTGCACAAATCTGTGTGTTTCGTTCTATGTGTGTCAATGTTGTTCAGATCCCCGAGGAGGTGACTGGATTTTTACCTTCATAAACTTGATTTATTTCAGTTGTATAGAGTTATTTTAACATGTTACAGAGGAAAATAACAGGGTTAAAATAATACAAGACGAGATTGTCTCTTTCTGCATTTTCCAGAGCGGAGACTGTTCAGCGATTCAATGCCCGTGTGTTACAAAGCAGAGGATGATTGAAATTTTTACTGAGCAACATTTAAACAGATAGAGAACGAGAAATCATAGTCTCGTGGTTAAGATAATAAACACATCGAGATAATGAATTAATAAACAAAAAAAGAAGAATTTCAAATCGCACGGACATTTGGAATTGTTTCCACTGCTGCCAGGTCTCACAGTGAACAGGAAAATAAACGTTCACTCACAACTTTTACCAGAACGGAGAGGTTAAAACAAACAGGAAAACCTCGAGAACAGAGAATGCTGGAAGGTGACCTGATAGAATTTGGGAAGCTTTGTCCCTGTTTCATCAGGAATTAGAGGCGAATTTATTCACTCTGCTTCAGGTTTACATTTACTGAACCGGAATCAAACAAACAATAAGATTTTTACAGACCTGGAAATAAAGTTTCCATATTGAGATGTAATTCTTAAGATCATATTTTGGCATCTGCTGAATCAGTATTTTTGTCGAACTCTCTGTCTCTCTCTGTCATGAGATTACAGAAGAAACCACACTTCAAAAGTACTTTATTGACTGTAAAGTGCTTTGTGAGATCCTGATGACGTGAAAGGCGCTGTTTAAATGTACATCTTTGTGTCTTTTCTTGCTTTCTGTCTGTCAATCTCAATGAAGTAAAATATGGAATTGTGGAGTGAATCTGTTCCTTTCAGCATCTACTCCAGACTCTATTGATCTCTCTGTCATTCTCTTTCTCCTTTTCTCTCTTTGTTCCTCTCTCCTCAGTGATTGTCTGGAATAAAACTCCTTCCTCTGGGGCTGCTGGATGAACCCAGGTCTGGTAACAGTCCGATACTTGTCCTGATGCTTTGGTATGGAATGTACAAGTGTACAAGTGTGGGTTGTAGTTTTTTTTTTCTTATTAGTTCAGTGGTTCAGTTGCTATATAGGGAGGTTGCACATTTTCAAGACATCAAAATGTTTCATGGTGCAGCTTTATCTGAAAATACAACAGGCAATATTAGCAGAGTTAAATAATGCAAGAGGGGATGTTCTCTTTAAGAATTGCCTTGAGCAGAGATCATTGCATCATGAAGTGCCCTCACACGACACAGTGATAGATAAGTGTAGTTTTAACTTAATTTAATACCGATTTCCTTTCGTGTTACTCAAAGACACTGCTTTATAGCTACATCAAATTCAATCCAATGTTTATCAATGTGGAAATTAAGATTCAATATTTATGTATAATTCTGAAGATTCTGAAGTCCATAAAGTATAGATGGAGCAAAATTCTTACAGTGCATTCAGGAGAATTTTTAGCCAATGCTGAGCAAACCCAGCAAGAGAAGGGGCAGTTCTGGACGTAGTGTTAAGGAAAATACCTGTGTAGGTGGAAGGGGTATCAGTGGGAGAGCATTTTAGTGGCAGTGATCATAATTCAGCTGAATTTAGCGTAGTTAGAAAAGGATGCAGATAGACCAAGAGCTAAAATTTTAAATGTGAGAAGGTCACTTTTACTCATCGGAGATTTGATTTGTTAAAAGAGGACTGGAAACAGCTATTTGCAGGTAAATCAGTGTCAGAGCAGTGGGAGGCATTCAAGGAGAAGCTAAGAGAGTTCAGAACAAATATTCTCCTACTAAAAAAAAGATGGGACTCAACAATGTAGGCTCCTTCAGAGGTCAGAATCCCACCTGACCGGGAATGTAATCAGGTCTGCAGTGGAAAAAGCACCGAATTCTCATCACTGGAGCACCAGGGAATCTGCCAGACTTCACTGCAAGCGAGCTGCTCCACGCTGCTTTTGCTATTTCTTCACTTCAGCCCACTTCCACCACAGATTGGTTTCTCATCAAAACAATCCAATGTTCAGCTAGAACACAAAAGACTTGTCCCGGCAATGACAGCACAGAATGTGTTAACAAGAGCATAAAGCTGAAGATGTACAAGTTTCAATTTCCAAGATGCACCAACCTCATCAATGCAGCTCCTGTGAAATGTGCAAAGCAACACACTGCCGTCATACATCAATAGAAACAACTGACACACATCAAATTCTGCCAGTTTCATGTGGGATCTCCTTCTTCCTCTTTCACTGCTTTTCCTCCTGATCCTTCTGCTCCTCCAGCTCCCAGGTGAATTAGTTGCTTCATGTGAACATACCAGATTCAGGAAACCCAGCTTTCCCTGGAAAGCAGGGAGTGGGAATGAAAGATGGAGGACATTGAGAAGCGATGGATTTTGCAGATAACAGGATAAACACGCACTGTGATATCATCTTCCTGCTTCTTCCAGATACTGAATACTGGAATGTGCAAGAGTTGTTCCCATTAGCAATTATCCCCAGTCACACTCTCCTTCCAATCTTTTACCCGTTGCTTAGATTTCAAACTGTGCATAATTGCTCACTGGCTTTCAATGTGAATAAGGCGGAGCTGCGAGAAGCTAATGTTGTTCAGCAGATGTAACTCAGGAAGATGCCTAACAGGCCGATGATAACAGTGAATGTTTTGATGAGCTGAGCTGCAGTGAAGGGTTGGCACCATTTAAAATGTCATTCAGCAGGTCTGCTTCCAAAGCTGGTGATAGAAATGACAAGAAAACTTCTCATTGAATTTCTTTAGTGTCAGAATGTCAAAAGTCACGGACACAAATTCGGAAAGTGTATTTTGCTGCAATGTGTTGTAAGATGGTAGAATAACTTTGAAGGCAGCAGCAGTGGTGTTTGGAAACATACAATTACAGAAAGGTACAGCACAGAAGGAGGTCATTCTGTCCAGTGTGATTCTCTGACAGAGCACTTGTGATTGGTTGATCAGGAATGATATTTGTGCAGTTTGAACAGCAAGCAGAAAAAGCTGCCCCATTGCCTGCCACCCATATTTTCCTTGCCCCACCCTCCCTTTCATCAATACATTACTCTGTGTTGTAATTTATCACAGCCCTTCACATGTTCCCTTTAACTTTCCGAGCTCTGTCATCGACCTGTCACATCTCTGAATTCTTCAGTTCTGGTGCATAATCACTGATCTGAACCTTTAATTGTGTTTCCCTCTCTCCACAAGTAAGGCCAGAGGTGCTGACCATTTATGCTTTTAAAAAACAATTTAAATGGAAATCATGTTTGTGAGTTGTCAGGGCAGCAAGAACTGACAATTTCTTGGCCAGGAATCGAACCCAGGTCGTTGCATTAAGTGTATTGAACTCCAACCATTCGACCACCAGTGAAGCTCACCTATTGCTTTTCCCTTTTCTTCATTTCCAGCAGACTGATTTTTGTAAAAGCAAAATACTGCAGATGCTGGAAATCTGAAATAAAAACAAGAAATGCTGGAACCACTCAGCAGGTCTGGCAGCATCAGTGGAAAGAGAAGCATAGTTAACGTTTCGGGTCAGTGACCCTTCTTCGGAACTAGCAAATATTAGAAATGTCAAAGATTATAAGCAAGTGAGGCGGGGGTGGGGCAAGAGATAATAAAGGAGAAGGTGTAGATTGGACAAGGCCACAAAGCTGACCAAAAGATCATGGAGCAAAGGCAAACAATATGTTAATGGTGTGTTGAAAGACAAAGCATTAGAACAAATAGGTTGTTAACGGACTGAAAGGTGAACAGCAGCAAGTACAAACATGAAAAAAAAGTGGGTAAGCAAACTGAACAAACTAAGATGAAATGAAATAAACATTGAAAAAAATTGTAAAAAAGAAAAAAGAACTGAAACTAAAAGTAAAATGGGGGGCCACTGATGCTCTGAAATGATTGAACTCAATGTTCAGTCCGGCAGGCTGTGGTGTGCCTAATTGGTAAATGAGATGATGTTCATTGGAACATTGCAGCAATCCCAGGACAGAGATGTGAGCATGAGAACAGGGGGTGTGTGTTGAAATGGTAAGCAACTGGAAACTCAGGGTCCTGCTTGCAGACTGAGGGAGGGTGTTCAGCAAACCAGTCACCCAGTCTGCGTTTGGTCTCCCCAATGTAGAGGAGACCACATTGCGAGCAGCGAATACAGTATACTACATTGAAAGATGTAAAAGTAAATCACTGCTTCACCTGAAAGGAGTGTTTCGGGCCTGGGATAGTGAGGAGAGAGGAGGTAAATGGGCAGGTATTACACCTCCTGCGATTGCAGGGGAAGGTCCCATGGGATGGGGACCAGGTGGTAGGGGTAATGGAGGAGTGGAGCAGGGTGTCGTGGAGGGCATGATCCCTTCGGAATGCTGACAGGGGAAGGGAGGGGAAGATGCATTTGGTAGTGGCAAATGTTGTAAAAACAGGCTGATTTTTGTGTTTATTTCTTACCTTTTGTTCAGCTTCACAATATCTGTTTGAAGTGTACAAAATCATGAGAGGTATAGACAGAGTGGATGGCAAGAAGCTTTTTCCCAGTGTGGGGGATTCAATTACAAGGGGACACGAGTTCAAAGTGAAAGGGGAAAGGTTTAGGGGGCATATGCGTGGAAATTTCTTTACGCAGAGGGTGGTGGGTGCATGGAATGCATTGCCAGTGGAGGTGGTAGACGCGGGCACGATAGCGTCTTTTCAGATGTATCTAGACAGATACATGAATGGGCAGGAAGTAAAGAGATACAGACCCTTAGAAAATAGGCGGCATGTTTAGATAGAGGATTTGGATCGGCGAAGGCTTGGAGGGCCGAAGGGCCTGTTCCTGTGCTGTAATTTTCTTTGTTCACACATTTGAACATTTCTAATCAGCAAATGGAGCAGCCGACTCGAGGAAAATGACACCAACTTCGCTGTGAGCAAAGTTCGAACCTGCGCGGGGAAACCCCCATTGGATTTCAAGTCCAAAACCTTAACCACTCAGCCATCACAGCACAATAAGAATGTGCCTTTGTATTTAATTATCGGTACAATGCTTTATACAATTGCCTTCGACTGCACATATTCTGGGAATCATTGTCTTTGAGCCTTGAATTGCATTACATTACATTACATTACTTGAGGTTGTTTTCGTTGGAGAGAAGGAGGAGGAGAGGTGACTTAATAGAGACATATAAGATATTCAGAGGGTTAGATAGGGTGGATAGTGAGAGTCTTTTTCCTCGGATGGTGATGGCAAACACGAGGGGACATTGCTTTAAGTTGAGGGGTGATAGATATAGGACAGATGTCAGAGGTAGTATCTTTACTCAGAGAGTAGTAGGGGCATGGAACGCCCTGCCTGCAACAGTAGTAGACTCATCAACTTTAAGGGCATTTAAGTGGTCATTGGATAGTCATATGGATGAAAATGGAATAGTGTAGGTCAGATGGTTTCACAGGTCAGCGCAACATCGAGGGCCGAAGGGCCTGTACTGTGCTGTAATGTTCTAATGTTCTAATGTTCTAATTACATCTCCCATTTGATGTGAAAATTTACATGATGGAATGAGTGAATTTTACAGCACAGAAGGAAGCCTCTCGACCCGCTGAGCCTGTGCCAGCTCTTTGGAAGATCAGTCAGTTTAATCCCACAATCCAGCTTTTCCCCATCACCCTGGAAATCAGTCCTCTTTTCTTCTCGCTATTCTCTGTTTTATATCCCTCAGATAATTATGTATCCGCGCTGTCACTGGTTCTTTAATTCCATCACTTTAATTTTTCTAACAAGTTGATGATGTGGTATTTCACCAAATGACTTTTGAAAATCCATCTCCACAACAGCAACCACATTACCACTGCCCTCATCAAATGTCTCCGTTCCTTCATCAAAGAACACAGTTCATGAGAAAAACACCAACTGCCACGAAATCAAAACCCAGTTCCTCAAGTCACATCCCTTGTCTCAGAAAATTCCCCAAATAAATATTATCAGCATTCCGACTCTGTCCTTCCTCAGTGTAGCCCTGCTTTTGTCGTGTGTGTCTGCCGAGCGGTCACTTAGACCGAAATGTATGGACTGAGTTCAAGGCCCAAATGAACATTGGTGCGAATGGAGCATGTGCAACTTAGAATTAGTGGTGGTCACCCAGAAAGGCTTTAAGAGAAAAAGGCTATAAAAAAAACATGAAAGTGAATGTTACAGTCGGCGAAGCTGCAGTAAAATGAAATGGAAGGAAGTCAGTATTAATAGTGGAAGGAATAATCTGAGAGAAGAGGTGGGTTTGAATTTTGGAGCCTGAAGCACAGGCATGTGTAAGTGCGATGATGTAAAAGGAGGCAATAGTTTTCATCCATCAAGAAGAAATACATTTTCATGGAGTAAAGATTGGTTCTTTGCTGCATTCCATTATCAGGTACAGCAGCCGATTTAAGACATAAAACAAGCTCTGTCTTGATCGGTGTTGCTGTGACCACAACACAGAGTATTTACCATTATACAGTCACAGTCCCACTCAATCAGCTGCGATAGTCGAACATGGATTGTTCGACAAAGATCTTTCCACGAAAGCTAACAGACCTGCTGAATATTTCCAACATCTTCTGCTTTTATTTTCAACTTTACATCTAAGTAGCTTTTCTGACGATATAACACAAGTTATGACAGCATTGGAATTGGAAACCCCGTCGCTCATAAGACTGGAACATAAATCCACATAACCACGCGAATAGAGATTAAATTCTGGCACTGATGACTGGTAATTAAAAGTGAGTTTTCTTGCTGTGCGCTCTCTGAGTCCAGGGCTTTGTAATGAGAATGAAGGAAATATGAGAACTTTCTGAGCCGTGTTCCTGGGACGATGTGGCCGAGAGGTTCAGTCGACGGCCCATGAATCCATTACATCTGCACACATGGTTTTGAATTCCATCCTCATGGTTATTGTGTTGAAGAAGAATGTGTTCTTTTATTCCTTTTATCAACACATCCAAGATTCCTGAATCTGAGTTCCATCCTTCCCCAGGCCGCAGTGGGGGAGTTATGTATTGCTGCCTTACTCTGTTTGCTCAAATCTACAAAACCATCATTTCAGCCCAAACACTTCCTGCAGGGAGATGTGGAGAGTATAAGATCGGAGCTATGTGAAGTATCAAAGTGGATAATTGTATCCTGGTGAAAGGAATATCTCTCCACAGATGCTGCCTGACCTGCTGAATGTTTCCAGCAGTGTCTGTTTTTAATATTCTGCTTTCACGTAAACGGTTTCCTTTTTTTTGTTTACTTGTCCCAAGTGGGTGGCACAGTGGTGCAGTGGTTAGCAGCGCAGCCTCACAGCTCCAGCGAACTGGGTTCAATTCTGGGAGCTGCCTGTGTGGAGTTTGCATGTTCATCCTCTGTCGGCGTGTGTTTCCTCTGCATGCACTGGTTTCCTCCCACATGCCAAAGACTTGCACGTTGATAGGTAAATTGGCCATCATAAATTGCCCCTAGTATTGGTAGGTGGTAGGGAAATATATAGATAGGTGGGGATGTGGTAAGAATATTGAATTAGTGTAGGATTGTGGGTGGTTAATGGTCAGCACAGACTCGGTGGGCCGAAGGGCCTGCTTCAGTGCTGTATCTCTAAATAAGTAAGTGTGCAGCTCCAGGCACACCCTATCTGTGTGCTTCTCACACACACAAGTTTGCTCTTTATTTTCCTGCACATGCTGTAAAGTCAGCCGTTTCCACACACATCGATCTGTGCCATGGCTTACAAAACACTTTTCTCATAGTTTCAGAGAGTCTAAGTGTTTCTTAGTGAATTCACAAGGACATGGGGATTATAGAGGCTGAGAGGGAATATAAGGGGTTAATATGTTAACCAGAGGATCTAAAGACTATAAGTGTGTACAGTGACAGTAAGGGATTCTCAGAGTATATCAAAGAAATAACAGAGCATATTAGAGAAGATCATGAGCTAAAGGAGATTCAAAGTGTTTAAGGAAGGGTCAGGATCTATCAGATAGGATAGAGAACGCTCAGGATGTATTAAAGAGGATAACGCATGATCAGATTACATCAGATATCCCCATCCTCAATGATGGGGGAGCCCAGCACATCAGTGCAAAGGACAAGGCTGAAGCATTTGCATCCATCTTCAGCCAAAACTGCTGAGTGGATGTTCCATCTTGGCCTCGTTTTGATGTCGCCAGCATCACAGATGCCAGTCATCAGTTAATATGATTCACTCCACGTGATATCAAGAATCGGCGGAAGGCATTAGATACTGCAAAGGCCCTGAAAACATTCCGAAAATAGAATTGAAGACCTGTGCTTCAGAACTTGCCGCTCCCCTAGCCAAGCTGTTCCAGTACAGCTACAATACTGGCATCTACATGGCAATGTGGAAATTGCTCAGGTATGTCCTGCACACAAAATGCAGGACAAATCCAACCCGGTCATTTACCACCCGATACACTCTCGGTGTATATGGCTGTTAGTTCACTCTTTAGGAGTCAATGTGGTTTACATTTTGTAACTTTGCAGCAGACATGTTTGCTGTTCCTTCCTCCTGTTCCTCCTTGATTATTTCTGCCTGTGTGTAACTGAGGCTGCGTTTGTAGGTAGGTCTTGTCCAGGTGTCCTCATCACACAGATTGCAGCACTTACTCTACTTCCAGTACTTTGTCTGGTGGCCTTCCTGCTTACAGCTGCTTTGTATTTGGCCGCCACGTGTCCAGAATCTCCACATCACTGAACTTCCTCAGCCCTGGGCATGATGCAAGGTGAAGAACCGTGAAGCAGTTTTGGAAAGTATTTGCACTTGGGAGTGCGAAAAATCGAAAGGAATGAGAATAAAATCTAGTCTCCAGCTTTGTGAATCTTTAGAAATGCTTTGGGAAATGGAGTTGTTAATTTATTTTGAGGTTGTTCTTGGAACAGAGATTGCTGAGGGGAGATCTGATTGAAATGTACAAAATGTTGAGGGGTAGAGTGGAGATGAATGGCCTATTTATTTTTGCAGAGAGGTCAATGACTCGGGGCATAGATTTAAAATGATTGGTAGAAAAATTAGAGGATAGATGAGGAACAATCTTTTCATCCAGAGGGTGGTGGGGGTTTGGAACTCACTGTCTGAAAGGGTAGTTGAGGCAGAAACCCTGGACTCATTTAAGAGGAGTCTAGATATGCATCTCAAGTGTCATAATCTTCAGGGCTATGAACCAAATGCTGGAAGGTGGGATTAGAAGTGGTGGATCAATTTTTGGCCACACAGACGTAATGGGCCAAGTGGCTTCTTTCTGTCCCTTGAACTTTCTATAATTCCGTTATTCTACGATTCAAGATGAGAACACAACGCACCACATTTAAAGCAACAAGGGAAAAAAGAAGTTTCTCTCTATTTCGCCGACTAATTTGAAGAAAGATTGAGGGAGCCAGGGCTTTTCTCATTGGAGCGAAGAAGGATGAGAGGTGACTTGATAGAGGGGTACAAGATGATGAGAGGCATAGATAGAGTGGATATTCAGAGACTTTTTCCCAGGGTGGAACGCGCTATCACCAGGGGGCATAATTTTAGGGTGATTGGAGGAAGGTTTCAGAGAGATGTCAGAGGTAGGTTCTTTACACAGAAAGTGGTGGGTGCGTGGAATGCGCTGCCAGCGGTGGTAGTAGAAGCAGATACATTAGGGGCATTTAAGTGACTCTTGGATAGGTACATGGATGATAGTAGAATGAAGGGTAGGTAGTTACTTAGATCTTGTGTCGGTTAAAGTTCGGCACAACATCGTGGGCCGAAGGGCCTCTACTGTGCTGTACTGTTCTATGTTCTATGTTCTAATTCATTTCCTAATCCTAAAATACTCAATCAAATCATCCAGACATCTCCGATATTCCAAGGAATGCAGGCCTGCTTGAATGAATCGCACCTCATAATTTAACCATGAGAGCCTTGGCTCCATTCTGGTAAATTTTCACTGCCCTGTTTCCAAGGCCAATGTGTATCCTTTATAAAGGGCTGAGACCAAAACTATACACAGTACTCCAGGTGTGGTCTAACCAGAATATTGTGTAGTTGGAGCAAAATGTCTCCTTTATATAACAGAATAGAATTGAATCATAAAATTGTTACAGCACAGAAGGAGGTGTTCCTGCCCTTTATATGAATGCAGGCTCTCTGCAAGAGCAACTCAGCTGGTCCAACACACCCGCCTTTTCCATGCAGTTCTGCACATTTTTTTCGTAAGATAATTATCCATTCTTTTTCTTATTCGTTCTTGGGATATGAGGGTCCCTGGCAATGCTGGAATGTACTTCCTATCCCTAATTGCACTTGGGAAGGTGGTAGTGAGCTGCCTTCTTGAACCGCTGAAGTCCATATGGTGAGATACATGCACAGTGCTGTTAGGGAGGGAGTTCCAGGATTTTGACTCAGCAATATAGTTCCAAGTCAGGATGTTGTGTGACTTGGAGGGAGGCATGCAGGTGGTGCTGTTCCCATGCATCTACTCTTTCGTCTTTCTAGGTGATACTGGATGCGAGTTTGCAAGGAGTTGTGAAAGGAGCATTGGTGAATTGCTGCACTGCACCTTGTATATGATACACACTTCTACCACTGTGCATCGTACTGGAGGAGGTGAATGTTTAAGATGGTGGATAGGGTGGTGATGAAGCAGGTTGCTTTGTCTTGGTTGGAGTTGAACTTCTGGAGTGCTGTAGTGACTGAAATTATGCAGGCAAGTGGAGAATATTCCATCACACTCCTGACTTCCGCCTTCTCGATGGTGGACAGGTTTTGGGGAGTTAGAAGATGAGTTGCAGAATTTCCAGCCCCTGACCAACTCTTGCAGCCACAGTATGTTTATCGCTGTTCCAGGTTTCTGGGCAAGGCTGATCCCCAGGATGTTGATGGTGGGGGATTCAGCGATGATAATGCCATTGAATGTCAGGGGGAGATGTTTAGATTCTCTGTTGTTGGAGATGATAATTGACTGGCACTTGGGTGGTGTGGATGTTACCTGCCACTTATCAGCCCAAGCCTGAATATATTCCAGGTCCTCTTGCATGTGGACCTGGACTGCTTCAGAATCTGAGGCGTCGAGAATAGTACTGAACTTTCTGCAATTATCAGTGAACATCCCCACTTCTGACCTTATGATGGAGGGAAATTCATTGATGAAGCATCTGAAGATGGTTGGGCCTCGGACATCAGCCCAAGTAACTCCTGCAGCAATGTACTGGGGCTGAGATGATTGGCCTCCAGAACCACAACCATGTTCCTTTGTGTTCGGTAGGACTCCATCTCGTGGAGCATTTCCCCCCTGATTCCCATTGCCTCCAGTTTTGCTTGAGCTCCTTGATACCATACTAAGTCTGCTGTTACCTTGCTGGCAAAGGCAGTTACTATCACTTCTTGAATTCAGCTCTATTTTCCATGTTTGGACCAAGTCTGTAATGAGGTTTGGAATTGAGTGCCCCTGGTGGATTCCAAACTGAGCATCCGTCAGTGATTTATTACTGAGTAAGTGCTGTTTGATAACACTGTCGATGATACCTTCCACAAATTTGCTGATGATTGAGAGTAGATTAATGTGGCAGTAATTGGCCAGATTGTATTTCTGCCGATTTTTGTGGACAGGACATAAATGGGCAATTTTCCCCATTGTCGGGTAGATGTCTATATTACAACTGTCCTGGAACAGCTTGTCTAAAGACACAGCTAGTTCTGGAGAACAGGTCTTCAGTATGACAGCTGGGATTTTTTCAGGGTCCATGGACTTTTCTGTATCCAGTGCCTTTACCAATCTCTTGGTATCACGTGGATTTAATCGAATTGTCCAAAGACTGGCATCTATGATGGTGAGGACCAATTCTCTCTTCAACCCAGGACTGAATTTGCTTCCACTTCACTCTCAGCATTGGAAATAGCTGAGGCCCCAGCAATGTTACTTGGGGCACTCCACTGGTAACAGCCTGCCAACTTGAAGATGCTCCATTTATCCCTACTCTTTGCTTTCTGTCCATTAAGTTCTATGTCCTCTATGCATGCTAATATATTAGCCCAATTCCATGAGCCTTTATCTAGTGCATTAATCTTCTGTGGTATCTAACTGAATGCTTTTTGGAAATCCAATTATACTATATTTCCTGGTTCCTCTTTATCTACCCTTCTAGTTACATCCTCAGAATTCTGTAATAAATTTGTCAAGCAAGATTACCATTTCGCAAAACCATGTTAACTTTGTTTGATCAGACTATGATTTTCTAAGTTCTTGTTCAGACTTCCTTAAACATCGATGAGAGCATTTTCCCGACCACTGATGTTCGGCTAACTGGCCTGCAGTTCACCATGTTAAATATATTAAACTGGGGCTCAAGTGGCACAGTTGGTTAGCGTGTGGTACTAATACAGCAGTGCTATTAGTGAGCAATGCCAAGACTGTGAGTTCGAACTTGACAGAGAGCACAAATTTTAGAGACAGGGAGCAATGTGAAGCAGCTGAGCAGTGAAGAGAGCTGTGATCAGTGAGTCTGAACTGACCAGAGTCATAGTCATTTGCAGCACAGAAGGAAACATTTCGATTCATGCTGGCTCTGCAGGGAGTTGTGCAATCAGACTCGAAAACAGGAATTTGAAAAAAAATTCTGGAAATATCCAACAGGTCTGGCAGCAACTGTGGAGAGGGAAGCAGCTTTAATGTTTAAGGTCTGTGAACTTTCCTCAGAACTGACAAAGGTTAGAAATGTCGCTGTTTTTAAGCAAATAAAGCGGAGGTGGGGCAAAAAAATAACTCAAGGCAAGGTGTCGATGCACGCAGCCCTGAAGCCTATTTTTTCTCAGTCGTCCTCTTGAAGTTATTGATCATTTCTGCTTCCACCACCTTTGTCGGCAGTGACTTCCATGTCATTACAACTTGCTATGTAAAAACAAGACTTCCTCATATTCCCCTGCATCTTCCCCCCCACCCCCACCACCCCACCCAACTTGCAATCTGTTTCCCTGACTTCTGGTAGGATTTGTTGATGGGAACAGTTTTTCCTTGTCTAATGTATCTAAGCCTGTCATAATCTGGTACACTTCTATTAAATCACCCCTCAATCTCCTTTGTTCGAAGGAGAACAAACCCAGCTCTTCCAACCTAACCGAGAAACTAAAATCCTCCATCCCCGGAACCATTCGGATAAATCTCCTCTGCACCCTCTCAAGGACCATCACATACTTCCTGAAATGCTGTGACCAGAACTAGACGCAGTACTCCAGTTGAGGCCTAAACAGAGCATTATAGAGGTTCAAGATAATTGTACTGAGTACTTCTATCTTTCAAGCCCAAGATTCCATGTGCTTTACTCACCATTCTCTCAATATGTCTTGCCACCTTCAAGGATCTATGCACCTGCAACCCCAGGTCTTCTGTTTCTGCACACTCTTTAGAACTATGCCATTACGTCTAAATTGCCTCTCCCGAACCCTTCTGGTAAATGCGTCACCTCACACTTGTCAGTAAAAACTTCCATCTGCCACCTTTCTGTCCATTCTGCTAGCCTATCTCTGTCCTGTTGCAGGCTGTTCATATCATGCTCACTGTTTGCTGCAGCTCCAGGTTTGGTGTCATCAGCAAATGTTGATATTCTACTCTGTTCTCCAAGATTGAAGTCATTTATATAAAGTAAATCAAAAACAGTGGTCCCAGCACTGACCCTTGGGGAACACCGCTGTCTACTCTCCTCCAGTTTGAAAAAAAAAACATTTCCTTTGACTGGCTGTTTTCAGTCCGTAAACAATTATTTTAGCAATTGGACACAGACCCACCCCCCCACCCCGCCCCGCACCCCCCCCCCCCCTTTCCATGAGCCGCAATTTTGTTAGCAAACCTTTAATGTGGGACCTTGTCAAATATTTTCTGAAAATCCGTATGAACAACATTCAACACATTCCCTTCATCAACCTTCCCTGCTACTTCATCAAAAAATTCATTTAAATTAGGCATGCATGATCTGTCTTTTACAAATCCATGCCGACTATCCTTAATTAACTTGAACCTCTCGACGTGTAAATTGATATTTTCCCTGACTATTAGTTCGAAAATCTTACCCACCACTGATGTTAAACTAACTGGCCTATAGTTGCTAGTACTCTCCTTATACATTTCTTCAATAAGGGTGTCACATTTTCCACTCTCCAATTCTCTGGCACCTTCTATCCTGACTCAAATTTCCAGAACTTGTGGAAAGACCGTTACCCATCTTGGACTGAGTCTGAGGAGAGGTTTCTCCAACAGAGGCTGATTTTGACGTTGAGCTGCAATTGAAATTTCCACTTCATCAGAGATGTCTCTCTGTATCTGCCTTAGATCTGACCTCGGACTTTCTCTTACACGAGTTTCTGGCATGATTTCTGTTTGAGTAACTATTGGTGCCCAACTCATAACCAAACTATCTGATTCATTCGACTCATTTGATTCTTTCCAACTTCCTTCTTTTTTGTGAACCTCTGAAGGTAAAATATGATCTATATCTATAAACCTAACCTTTCCACTACCAAACATCTTAACTAAATATGTGCGAGGACCACATCTTCTACCACTATCACTGGTCACCACTTCAACCACTTGTGATGATGATTCTGCAATCTATCCTTCTGGTTCAACTTCTGACTTCTTTCTCCCACTCTAGCTCTCTCATGACTCTCTTTCTGTCTTGATTGTTTCTCTTCTACTAACAGTGTTAAATGTGGCTTCAGCAATGAAAACCTCGTTCTAGGCTGCCAGCTAAGAAACAATTCAGCTGGCGTTATGCTGGTAGCAGTGTGAGGAGTGTTACGATAGATAAACAGAAAGTTCAGCAGTCTGTGATGCAATGATAACTGACTTTTGTTCAGATTGATATCCAACATTTGCTTGACAAGAGCATGCTTAATAATCTGCACTGTGCGCTCTGCTGCTCCTTTGGAAGCAGGATGATACAGTGGAACTCTAGTGTCTTTAATGCCATTTGTTCTCATGAATTGTACAAACTCTCCTGAACAAAACTGAGGTCTGTTTTCAGACACAATTTCCTCTGGGAACCCATAAGCAGAAAACAAACTACACAAAATATCTGGCGTTTTGCTAGTTGTTCCTCGATTCGTTGGAAACCCCTCAACCCACTTCGAATGTCTCTTTCTCAATGAACATCTGCTGTCCTTCGAATTCTGTAAAATCTATGTGCAGCCTCTGCCACACTCTAGCTGGTCATTTCCATGGCTGAAAAGGTACCGATGGCGGCTTCCTTTCTACTGCTTGACATGTTCCAGATGATTTCACTATGTTTCCAATGTCCTTCTCTAACTATGGCCACAACAGATATCTCCTCACTAGACTCTTCGTCAAACATATCCCTAAGTGATCTTCACGAAGATCACATCGCAACTGCAATATGTACTTTCCAGGGATTACAACTCTAGCTCCCCACAGGACATAAATTTGATCAACCGACAACTCATTCTTATGCATAAGAAATGGCCTGAATTCTAAATCCAGTACCTGTGTTTCCCACCCATTTGTGTTATATTTGTACACCTTTGCCAATACGGAGACCCTACGAGTTGTTCGACCAATGTCATCTGCTGTGACTGGAAACTCGTCTTCGTCCGAAGCCCACATCCCAGGAACGACTAAAGAAAACTGCTCTGTATGGAGAGGAATCACATGCTAGTTTAATCTCTTTGAGCACATCGTAATGCAGAAGCATTACACCCTCTGCAAGTTGACTTTTACACAATTTGAATGCCTTATCACACTCCTTTGTCCTATTCCACAGAAACCCCTTCCTCAAGAGTTCATTCAATGGATGCAACAATGTTGCCAGATCTGGTATGAATTTACTGCAGTAAATTATGAGGTTCAAAAAAGATCTGAGATTAGATGTGTTCTGAGGGTGTGACGCATTTCTAATTGCTTGAATCTTCCACTTGGTAACATTTAACCCGTTCTTGTCTACTTTCTGACCCAAGTGCATTACAGAATTTTGAAACATTTCACATTTGTGTTCCTTCATCCGAACTCCATGCTTTTCCAAGCGGCAGCCTGTGAAACTGAAATAGACCCATGTGTTTAATGATAGTCAAGAATGACTCAGACTCAGCGTCTGACTCAAGCTGCAGATAGGCATTTGTCAAATCTAAATTTGAAAAAGTCTGGCTTCCTGTCAACGTCGTGAACAGATGCTCCATGTTTGTCAAGTTATTGGGTGGATTACATTCCAGTATCTGTTGACAGTTACCTTATACTCAGCACATACTCTGACACTACCATCTGACTTTGGTACTACCACTATGGGAATAGCCCAATTACTCTGCTCTACCTTAGAGATAATGTTCTCAGTCTCAAGTCATTTCAGTTCTTGCTCCACCTTCTGTCTTAGAGCATAGGGTACTGGATGTGGCTGACAATACACTGGCCTTGCAATCTCCTGAGCTTGTATGTTAGCTTTGTACCCTTGAATTGATTTGCAGATTTCACTGAACACCTTCGGATAGTTCATGTTGAGATATGAATTTCAGCTCAATACGAGAAAGCTCGCTCATATTTAACTTAAATGCTGCAAACCAGTTTCTTCCAAACAAGGCTGGTTTTTCACCTTTCACAACAATGATGGGCAATTGTGCACATTGCTCATTGTATGTGATGCCAACCAATACACTTCCAATTTGGGGAATATTCTCTCCTCCATAACTGCGTAACTCTACTCATCATTTTTCCAGGGGATGTTGACTCAACTTTTCACAATACGGCGGCACTGAAATTATGCTAACTGATGCACCTGTGTTGACCTCCATGTTTTATTTAGCCAGAATTCATTGTGCATACCTAATTGCCCTTGAGAAGGTGGTGGTGGTGGTGAGCTTCCTTCTTGAACTGCTGCAGTCCTTGGGATGTCGGTACACCAACAGTGTTGTTGGAAGGGAGTTCCAGGATTTTGACCCAGTGACAATGAAGCAATGGTGACATAGTTCCAAGTCAGGGTGGTGTGTGGCTTGGAAGGAAACTTGCAGGCGGTGATGTCTCCATGCATCTGCTGTCCTTGTCTTTCTAGGTGGTAGAGGTCGCGGGTTTGGAAGGTGCTGTCGAAGGAGCCTTAGTGAGTTGCTGCAGTTTACTGGAGTTTCTTCCAACGATACTTGGACCACGATGCTCTGTGAAGTTTCATTGGACATCCTTGTGCTTCTGATCACATGGATCTCAAATGAAGCCTCATCAACCTGCTGCTGTTTGACAACCGAATGCAGTAAATGATGTTTCCTCCTGCCTGTGTTTTCACCGGTGACCTTCTTGCGACATGCCTTGGCAAGATAACACTTCTTCTTGCAGCTATAGCACTCTGCCTTCACAACAGGAGAATTCTGGGCTCAATGTTGGCCTCAGCACCGGTCACAGGATTTTATTTAACCACTGCTACTCCCCTGATGGCCTCCTCCCGTTTTCTAACCAGCAACACCCACATGACCACCACCAGTTGCCATCATTGGGGCCTTCTGCTTACTCATCTGCAGCTTATTTACTTCAGCAGATGACTGACAGTTGTTAACTCTCACTTCTCTCGAGTCAAATTCAGCCATGTCCATGGACAGTGCTGTTTGAAAAGCTATGTCAAAACTCACCTTTGGCAATGTTATCAACTTACTGTGAATGTGCTCACCCTCTAATCTGCAACCAAATCTGTCACACAACACACGCTCTTGAAATTCTCCAAAATTACAGTGAAGTGACAGCTTTTGGAAGGCCACAATAAACTCCCCAATGTCCTCATTGGGCAGCTGATTCCTTGTTCCAAACTGATAGATTTCGGCAATTTTCAATGATTTAGGATTGTAATGCTGCTCAAGCTTAATCAAAATGTCCTTCAGCGGCGTGTCCTTTGGTTTTGCTGGGGTGAGAAAAGTATTGAGTATGTCATACATTCCGGGCCTGCTTCAGTCAAAAATATCCCTCTGTCTTTTCCCAAACTGCCTGGTTGACAGCAACATTATCAGGATCTTCGAGGGTATTGTTAACAGTGAAAAAATCTCCATCCACTCCACGTACACACGGAAAGATTCTCAGTCATGGTCATACTCCCTCAGTCACCCAATAATTCCCTTAGACACAGCCATCTTGGAAGGTCAGTCCAATAATTTAATTGCAACCCGACCACAGAATATAATTTGTCAGCATTAATTCGAGCTTCCAATGGCGGGACAGATACCCGGCATTTCCAGCGATCGTGAATCTGCCCTCTTCCTTCTCCAGGAGAACAGCGCGCAGGTGCAGTACTGGCTTGTATTTCGAGCATGCGCAGTGTCGGAGTTCTCCGGGAGATGCATTTGCAGCGGGTCAAAGTTGGCGGTCGGGTGGGTAGGCTTCATAAACACCTGGTGTAGGCCTGAGCCCCAAATAAGAAACTCCAGTTCCAGCATTTGCGTCTCCGGGGTTATCCCTGGGTTGCCCAGGTTAACGGCTGCCACCTCTGGAAAGGAAGCCGGGAGGGTTTAGGCGCCGCCATCTTGAGCGGAGAGCAGTGCGCATGTGTTGCCATCTTATTGCCGGCACTGAGAGTGGGCGGGGCTTCAGGGTCCCAGTGAGCAGGAGGGAAAATCATTGATTCAGTTATTTGTTTCTCACTCAGCAAACAGGGGCTGGAGTAGTGAACCGAGCCAGAGTAGAGGGAGGGAGAAAACTGTCAGCAGAGGAAAGAAATCGTGCAGATGATGCCATGGGTTTGGATGCCCAGGGAGAAGGGAGAGCTGTGAGACGGGGATTTACAGCTTTGGGGAACAAAAGAGGAAAAATGTTGCATTGAAGCTAGAATTGTCTGCTCTGAATTTCTATCCTGCACTTAGAATGATGACCTTTATAATCTCCTTTATAACAGGGTATTCGAAGAGAAGGATTAGCAGACGGGAAAACTTAAACCAAGCATCATATCAAGATCTGAAAGAATCATTCGATTCATCAGCACCTGAATATCATCGGACTTTGAATGTGGAACAAGAAATGTTTGTTCTGTCTGTGGGAAAAGATTTCAAACATCAGTGTGACTGGAAAAACTGCAAGGCACCCACACCCGAGTGAGAGTGTTCCAGTGCACTGACTGTGACTGAGCTTTAACCAGTTACACAGGCTGAAAAGACATTACACCATTCACAGAGGAGAGAAAACATACACGTGTTCTGTGTGTAGATGAGGCTTCAACTGATCATCCAACTTGGAGAGACACAAAGACACCTGCACCATGGAGAAACGGTGAGAATGTGGGACTGTAGGAAGGGATTCAATTAACCATCTGAACTCGAGACTCATCGACGCAGTCACACTGGGGAGAAGCCGTTCACCTGTTGCATGTGTGGGAAGGGATTCACTCACTCATCTAAACTCACTGAACACCAGCGGTTTCACACTGGGGAGAGACAGTTCACCTGCAATGAGTGTGGGAAAAGATTCACTTGTTAACCAACCACAATTCACACCAACTTCTTCACACTGATAAAAGACCTTTTAAATGTTCTGACTGTGAGAAAAGCTTGAAAAACAAAAATCACCTGCTGACACACCAGAGAGTTCACATTGAGGGAAGACCGTTCATCTGCTCTGAGTGTGGGAGGGGATTCGCTCAGTCAATCAACCTGCTGAGACACCAGCGAGTTCACACTGGGGAGAGACCGTTCACCTGCTCCATGAGTGGTTGGGGATTCACTCAGTCAATCAATCTGCCGAGACCGAGCGTGTTCACATGAGGGAGAGACCGTTCACTTGCTCTGAATGGTGGAGGGGATTCGCTCAGTCAATCAATCTGCTGAGACTGAGCGAGTTCACACGAGGGAGAGGCCGTTCACTTGCTCTGAGTGGTGGAGGGGATTCACTCAATCAACCTGCTGCGACAGCAGCGAGTTCACAAGTGACTGCAGAGTTTGGATTCTGCTGTTTTTGCTGTTGTTAATCACATCCAGGACTGAACCATTTTCATTCTGATAGTTGGGGTTTGTTTC
Source organism: Heterodontus francisci (assembly GCF_036365525.1). NCBI lineage: Eukaryota > Metazoa > Chordata > Chondrichthyes > Heterodontiformes > Heterodontidae > Heterodontus > Heterodontus francisci. The sequence continues at coordinate 33,529 of NW_027141143.1, read as the reverse complement.
TGCTGATGTTGATTATCCCAGTAACTGGGCTGAAGTTTAATATTTGGATATATCTTCAAGAAATATTAATTTCTTCAAGATAAGTGGAGACTAATTGATGAGGCAGGATCTAACTGAAATGTGCAGCGGGTTTGAGGGGCTGAATGGCCTGCTCCAGTTCTATATGTACTTTCTCCCTAGACTTCCCCCACTCTCTAACTCTGCTCACGTGCTTGTTTCCAGTTGCAGTGCCTTCTCCCCAGTTCTCCCATGACTTTCCATTCATCAGATGTGTTTCAGTCCAAGTCTATTCAGGACATAGAAACAGGAATCAGCCTTTTAGCCTCTCGAATCTGTTCTGCTATTCAATGAGATCATGGCTGATCTCTGACTTTACTTCATTATTCCCAAATATTATTTTAATACTGGCTTCCCCAGTCTGTTACAATGGGATTTAAAAATGCCTTTCATTTACACTGTACCTTTAAAGTAGGAAAGTGTCTGAAGGTGCATCTCAGAACATAAATGGAAAAATCAGACAAAAATTGACACTGAGCCAAAGAAGGGTAATTAGAATGACTGACTAAAAGCTTGGTCAAAATCATAGGTTTTTAGTAGGGTCTTAAAGGAGGAGAGATGTGGACTGGCAGAAAGGTGTAAGGAGGAAATTCCAGAGCTTCGGGCCGGTGACTGAAGGCACAGGCAATGGGACAGAAAGACAGTGAGGAATGTGTAAGAGGTCAGAGTTGGAGAAATGCAGAGTTTTCTGAGGGTTGTTCGGCTGGAGGAGATTACAGATACAGGGAGGGGTGAGGCCTTGAAGAGATTTGAACATGAGATGAGAATTTTAAAATGGGGACATTAGAGGACCTGGAGCCATTGTAGATCAGTGAGCTAAGTAATGATGGATGAGTGGAAATTTGTGATGCTTGGAGTAAACAGCAGCAGAGTTTGAATGATCTGCAGTTTACGCAGGGTGGGGTGGGGGTCAATCAGAAGAGCATTAGAATGGACAAGCAGGCTGACAACACAAACACTGGAGGGGTCAAGAGAGGTGGTGGTGATGTAGAGATGAGTGACATCAGCACACGTGTAGAACCTGATCTCATGTCATTGGATGATGTCAGTGATGGGCAGCTGATAGATGGGGGATAGAGGCGGCCATCGATAGATCCTTGGGAATCTCCAAAGGTAATGGGGTGAGAAGAGAAACTATTGCAAGAGATTCTTTGGCTATGATTGGATAGATCTGAATGGAGCCAAGGGAGGTCAGTCCCACTCCGTTGGACAGTGGAGGAGAGGTATTGCAGGATGGTGTGGTCGACTGGGAGGTAAAGAAGTCTGAGGCGGAATGGTGCCCCACAGGCACAGAGAATGTCCTTTGCGGCATGGATTCGAGCTGTTTCAGTGCTGTGTGGTGGAAACCTGATTGGAAAGGTTCAAACATGGAGTTCTGGGAAAGGTGGACACGGATTGGAGGCATAGAGACATTCAGTGACTTTGGAAAGGAATGAGAGGGTGAAGATGAGGTGGTAGTTTACAAGGACAGAGAGGTTGAGGGTGGGGGTTTTGAGGAGGTGGGTGATAATGACAGTTTTAAAAGGGAGCAGGAAGTACCTGAGGAAAGGAAACTGTTTACAATGTCAGTTAGCACGAGGGCCAGGAAGGGAAGTTGTTTGATTAGTTTAGTGGTTACATTACAGGGACAACCATTAAAAGCACGGTTCACTGGCCCATATAGATTGATCAAAAGATTGGATCAGGTAGATTACTTTATTAACACCCCTGATCACCGGGAGAACTGGTTGTGTCACATTAATATGCTCAAACTATATTACTACAGGGAGGAGGATAAGCCAATACAGGTATTTCAGTTAAACAGGACTGTTGACAAGGAAACGGATTGTGAGGATGAGGCAAACGTAGGCCTCGTAAATTCTCAGATTTAACCACCAACTATCCTATTAGTGAATACAGAATGGGTAGGAAAGTTAGACAAAATGCTTTTGCACTTAGAGGAAAAACGGCGTGAAGACTGAACAGTTTTTTTTTCACAAAGTTTCAAAAAGCTTGTCGGGATAAGCCAGGATGTACATATGATGTGGGGGTAGGGGGAAACATTCCTTTAAAACAACATCCCTGTCGTTTAGGTCCAGATAGACCAGCCCAAGTGGAAGCAGAGACCAATGCAATCCAGTACAGCTGGAATTCGCAGGTGGTCTTGATGCCTAAAGCTGGTGGGATGGCACAAACTTGTCTAGACTAAAGAAAGGTCACGGTGGTAAAGAAGGCAGACTCCTGCCCAAATTCTCGTTTAAAGGACTGCATGGACAGAGTGGGCAACATCATATGTCTTAAAGAGACAGATGTGTTGGAGGGATACTGTCAAATTCCTTTGACACCCCAAGGTAAAATAAGATCAGCTTCTGTTACCCAGACTGGGTTTTCCAGTGTCACGTGATGCCACATAGGTAAAGGGGTACTCGATAAACTTCTCAAAGAATAGTGAACACAGTAGTGGTCAGTGCTCCGAGCTCTGCAGTTCACCTGGCTGAGGTGATGAACAATAGGGACACTTGGAAGGAAAGCACGAAACAGCTGGAAGACTATGCTTGGAAATTTGAAATGGGTTACTTGGGACAATCTTTGAAAAATTTTAAACTGAAAATGTTCTGGTGGAACTTGTTGCTGTAGTCCCAATATTCTTGAAAAGTGTATATCTGTAAATGCGGGCGAAAATGTGTTATTGTTTGTTTTTTCAATTTCATTTTTTGCATTGTAATGAAACGCATTTTCAGAATGGTATTTTATTCCGCCAGGGATGGAGATGTTATGATCCTACTTTATTTTTTGAGGGTGGGGGAGGGGAGGATGTGGGTGGGGGGGATGTGTGCGGTATGTCTTCAAGGCAGCAAATGATCAGTACTGCTTTAAGAACAAGCAAGCCTCAGGAGTTAGAGAAGGTGCATTCTGGTTGCTGTTGGATACAGCCATGCGGAGAGGGAGAACAAGCCAGCCTCAGACGTTACCAAGGAAAGTGTATCTTGTTTGCCCCAGATACAGCCATTATGCAATGCTGCAATTTATTACAAGGGGAATGGAATATACAAAATGTTTTGCTACAGTTGTACAGGGCATTGGTGGAACCAAATCTTGAGTATTCTGTAAAGTTTTGGTCTCCTTACTTAAAGGATATAGTTGCATTGGAAACAGTTCAGAGAAGGTTCATTCGACTGATTCCTGGGAGAAAGGGTTATCTTTTGAGGAAAGGGTGAACAGTTTGGGTCGGTATTCATTGGAGTTTAGAAGGATGAGAGTTGATCTCATTGAAACATATAAGATCCTGAGGGGACTTGACAGGGTGGATGTTGAAAGGATGTTTCCCTTTCTGGGGAAGGCTAAAACTGGGGGACAGTTTAAAATTAAAGGCTCTCCCATTTAAGACAGAGTGACAGAGAAATGTATTTCTCTCAGAGAGTCTGTGGAACTCTCTTCCCCGGCAGCAGTGGAGGAAGGGTCATTGAATGTTTCGACGGCAGAGGTAGACAGAGTCTTTACAAACAAGGGAGTCAAAGGATATCGGGGGGCGGCAGGAAAATGGAGCTGAATCCACAAACAGATCAGTCATGATCTTGTAGAATGGCGCAGCAGGCTGGAGGGTCTGAATAGCCAACTCCAGCTCTTAGATCATGTGTTCATATCTTCGTACATAGGTCAGACTGAGAACAAGGTAGAGAATTAAAATGGGAAAAAACAGGAAGCGCAGGGCCATGCTTGCGGACTGAAGGGAGTTGTTCCACAAAGCAGTCACGCAGTCTGTATTGAGCCTCTCAGTGTCGAGGAGACCACAATTATCTACCACTGTGTAGTGTGAGGGCACCTGGTGATAAAACTGTCTCCACTCAAGAAAGTTCTCAAAGAGAACATGCCCTCTTCTAATTTTTTCTGTGGTATTTTAAGATGAAACTATACCACATAACATTTTGATGTCTTAAAAATATACAATCACCCCATCACAGAATATAACCCCAGTTTCTCACATGGTAGACAGGGGCACGCAACATGATACTAACAGGAATTAATAGGTTCACCACTTGTGCATTACCTACAGCAGCATCAGACCAGGAATCAGACACTGTTATCAGACCTGGACTCATCCAATTGCCACAGGAGGAGGATTTTTATTCCAGTGTTTGAGCTGGTTGAGTGGCACAGCAGCTCGAAGGGCCAAATGGCCTCCTCCAGTTCCTATTTCTTGTGATAATTAAACCTCAGTCTGGTTCCTCTCAAGCTGCTGAGTGAATGAATTAAATCTTTCTTGACAAATAACCAAGAAACCAGACTACAATTCATGCCCAAAACATCATTTATTGGTTACAAATCACAATTTGAGTTAAATCTGAGTAGACACATTATGGACATGCATAAAATGTACCATCTACAAGATGCACTGCAGCAACACACCAAGGCTCCTTAGACAGCACCTTCCAAACCCACAACATCGACCATCCAGAAGGACAAAGGCAGCAAATGCATGGGAACACCACCATCTGCAAGTTCCCCTCCGAGTCACACACCATCCTGACTTTTTTTTTAGAATAGAATATTACAGCGCAGTACAGGCCCTTCGGCCCTCGATGTTGCGCCGATCATCTGACCTACACTATTCCATTTACATCCATATGTCTATCCAATGACCACTTAAATGCCCTTAAAGTTGGCGAGTCTACTACTGTTGCAGGCAGGGCGTTCCACGCCCCTACTACTCTCTGCGTAAAGAAACTACCTCTGACATCTGTCCTATATCTTTCACCCCTCAACTTAAAGCTATGTCCCCTCGTGTTTGCCATCCTCATCCGAGGAAAAAGACTCTCACTATCCACCCTATCTAACCCTCTGATTATCTTGTATGTCTCTATTCAGTCACCTCTCCTCCTCCTTCTCTCTAACGAAAACAACCCCAAGTCCCTCAGCCTTTCCTCGTAAGACCTTCCTTCCATACCAGGCAACATCCTAGTAAATCTCCTCTGCACCCTTTCCAAAGCTTCGACATCCTTCCTATAATGCGGTGACCAGAACTGCACGCAATACTCCAGGTGCGGCCTCACCAGAGTTTTGTACAGCTGCATCATGACCCCGTGGCTCTGAAACTCGATCCCCCTACTAATAAAGGCTAACACACCATATGCCTTCTTAACAGCCCTATTAACCTGGGTAGCAACTTTCAGGGATTTATGTACCTGGATACCAAGATCTCTCTGCTCATCTACACTACCAAGAATCTTCCCATTAGCCCAGTACTCTGCATTGCTGTTACTCCTTCCAAAGTGAATCACCTCACACTTCTCCGCATTAAACTCCATTTGCCATCTCTCAGCCCAGCTCTGCAGCCTATCTATGTCCCTCTGTACCCTACAACACCCTTCGACACTATCCACAACTCCACCGACCTTCGTGTCATCCGCAAATTTACTAACCCACCCTTCTACACCCTCATCCAGGTCGTTTATAAAAATGACAAACAGCAGTGGCCCCAAAACAGAACCTTGCGGTACACCACTAGTAACTAAACTCCAGGATGAACATTTGCCATCAACCACCACCCTCTGTCTTCTTTCAGCTAGCCAATTTCTGATCCAAAGCTCTAAATCACCTTCAACCCCATACTTCCGTATTTTCTGCAATAGCCTACCATGGGGAACCTTATCAAACGCCTTACTGAAATCCATATACACCACATCCACGGCTTTACCCTCATCCACCTGTTTGGTCACCTTCTCGAAAAACTCAATAAGGTTTGTGAGGCACGACCTACCTTTCACAAAACCGTGTTGACTATCGCAAATTAACTTATTCTTTTCAAGATGATTATAAATCCTGTCTCTTATAACCTTTTCCAACATTTTACCCACAACCGAAGTAAGGCTCACAGGTCTATAATTACCAGGGCTGTCTCTACTCCCCTTCTTGAACAAGGGGACAACATTTGCTATCCTCCAGTCCTCCGGCACTACTCCTGTCGACAATGACGACTTAAAGATCAACAACAACGGCTCTGCAATCTCCTCCCTGGCTTCCCAGAGAATCCTAGGATAAATCCCATCTGGCCCAGGGGACTTATCTATTTTCACTCTTTCCAAAATTGCTAACACCTCCTCCTTGTGAACCTCAATCCCATCTAGCCTAGTAGTCTGTATCTCAGTATTCTCCTCGACAACATTTTCTTTCTCTTCTGTAAATACTGACGAAAAATATTCATTTAACGCTTCCCCTATCTCCTCTGATTCCGCACACAACTTTCCACTACTATCCTTGATTGGCCCTGTTCTAACTCTTATCATTCGTTTATTCCTGATATACCTATAGAAAGCCTTAGGGTTTTCTTTGATCCTATCCGCCAATGACTTCTCGTGTCCTCTCCTTGCTCTTCTTAGCCCTCCCTTTAGATCCTTCCTGGCTAGCTTGTAACTCTCAAGCGCCCTAACTGAGCCTTCACGTCTCATCCTAACATAAGCCGCCCTCTTCCTCTTGACAAGCGCTTCAACTTCTTGAGTAAACCACGGCTCCCTCGCTCGACAACTTCCGCCCTGCCTGACAGGTACATACTTATCAAGGACACGCATTAGCTGCTCCTTGAATAAGCTCCACATTTCGTTTGTGCCCATCCCCTGCAGTTTCCTTCCCCATCCTACACATCCTAAATCTTGCCTAATGGAACTTGGAACTATATCGCCATTCCTTCACTGTCGCTGGGTCAAAATCCTGGAACTTCCTTCCTAACAGCACTGTGGGTGTAACCTACCTCACATGGACTGCAGTGGTTCAAGAAGGCAGCTAACCACCACCTTCTTAAGGGCAATTAGGTATGGGCAATAAATGCTGGCCTAGCCAGCGACGCCCAAACTCCAAAAATTAATTTAAAAAACACTTATAAATGCAATCAGATTTATCCAGCAGTTGAGCAACAATAGGGAGAGTATTTCACAAAAACAAGTAACAAATGCAAGGGTGAGTGGCCAAAGATCAAAAGGTCTGAAAATTAGTGGCTGAAGACAAAAAGTCAGAATTTTTTTCTGACAAGGAATCATGTAATTATAGCACTTTTAATGAAGCAAACTAGTTGTGTCATGGTAATTTTGTACAATTTTGCATATGTAATGAATAAAATTGTACTGTACTCAGAATACGATTTCATGAGACTTACCTGACAGCTGATAATTGGTTTTACAGAGCTTCATGTTCTCAATGTCCTGCTTCTGCCTAGTTATAGATTTTTCATGTAAAAGGTGTTCTGTGAAGATGTGTCAACTTCACTGGAAAGCAACATTTAGAAGCATACTAGATTGCACATTCTGGCACCTTGGTAAGTGATGTGCAAAAATGAGTAGGTATATAAATTAATAAAAACCAAACATTTAACAGACGTTGACAATCCAGAAACTTGACGATAAGTGGGGTCATTTTTCTTACTTTGTGCTGCGTTGATCACCTGAATGAAGCAGATAGCAAAACCAGGTGCACGACAGCTTTTCCAGATAATCTTAAACAATGTCAAACCACACATTGAAAAAAGATGGCCAGAGTTATACTCCTTGCTTTGCATCACTAAGGTGCAAAAACAGGCTTCACAGTGACTCAAGGTTTCCAGTGTGACTGGGGCAGTAGACAGTGAAAGTGGAGATGAACAATGAATGGAATTCAGCCATACACCTGAGCAAACCGATAAGTGGAAATTCCAGATCACTTCAGTTGCTGCAATGCACTGGACATATGAAGTTGATACAACTCATGCTCACTGCAGGATATTCACATTCAGTAACCAGTTTGTGCAGGGTTTTCAGAAATTACTTTGTATGTGCACGAGTTGCCAGGTACTGATCCTGCACCATTAATTTTAAGCCATGTCAAATGAGCTGTGTCAGTTCTCCGGTGGTCTCTGCTAAGATATCCCATGAAGGCAAAAACAAACATTGGGAATTGGTCTGTGTATAAACACACCTCCTTTTTGGAAATTTACAGAACACTAACACACAGAAGTTGTGGAGGAGTGTGCAGATCCACCCACTTACTATCCTGCTTCAAGTTCCTTTCCACCGACGATAAACAATAAACACAACTTAAAAACAGGTAAAAAGACCACCGAGCAGTTTTGTATTTGGTCAACTTTAAAAAAAGAACATCAGAACTGATTGCTTTAATTTTTGTCAAAGCCGGTCACGGCCGGAAAGGGAGAACCTATTGGTGGATTTCCAAAATCCCAATGTTGGAAATCTGCTGTTTCATGGACATTTCTCAGGCCTGAGTTACTTGTGAACTCGCTGGTGTGTCAGCAGGTTGGATGAAGTAGTGAATCTCTTCCACTCTGAGCAGGTGAACGGCCTCTCCCCAGTGTGAACTCGCTGGTGTGTCAGCTGGTTGGATGACTGAGTGAATCCCTTCCTACGCTCAGAGCAGGAGAATGCCCTCTCTCGAGTGAGAGCTCGTTGGTGTGTCAGAAGATGGAATGAAGTAGTGAATCCCCTACTGTGTTCTGAACAGGTGAATGGCCTCTCCCCATTGTGAACTCGCTGGTGTCTGAGCAGGTGGGATGAAGTAATGAATCCTTTCCCACACACAGAGCAGATGAACGGTCTCTCTGCAGTGTGACTGCGCTGGTGGACAGTGAGTTCAGATGATTGCTTGAACCCAGCCCTGCAATAAGAACACCTGAACGGTCTCTCCTCAGTGTGAACACGTTGATGGGACATCAGATTTGCAGAACATTTATAGCAATTCCCACAATCTGGACATTTAAATGGTCGCTCCCCAGTATGAACTCACTGGGGTTTCAGCAGGTTGGATGACTGAGTGAATCCCTTCCCACACTCAGAGCAGGTGAACAGCCTCTCCAGAGTGTGACTGCATGGATGGGTTTCCAGCTCAAATGGATAATTCAATCCTTTCCACAGTTCCCATATTTACATGGTTTCTTCCCAGTGTGACTGCACTTGTGTTTCGACCGGCCCGATGATCGGCTGAAACCTCTTCCACACACACAACACGTGTACAGTTTCTCCCCACTGTGATCAGTGCTTTTTCCTTCTATGTTCAAAATGCAGTGATATTTGGGTTACGATAAATTGGGCAACTCCTACAGAACCCGATAAAATGTTTGCTTTGCATTTCACAACTGCAAATCCTCCTCTTCTAAAACCCTGTGAAATTGCTTGAAAATGGAAAAAATGTCTGTGAGAGAAGCCACAAAGACAGGTTGTGAAATGGAGCTGAATGAATCTGGCAATTCATGGGACTGGCAATAGGAAAAAGTGACCATGAAAGTTGCTGGATTGATGTACAACCCCAACTGATTCACTAATGTCCTTCAGGGAAGGGAACCTGCCAACTAGTCTGGACCTACACAAGACTCTGCCCTCTATAGGAGGAAGGAGGGAGAGGAAAAAAAGAGAGGGAGGGACGAGAGGAGGGTGATTTTATGTCTGGACAATTGGACCAGAACTTTGAACAGAACCTGCCAAACCCTCAACTACCATCATCTCGAAGGACCAGGGTAGCAGGTGTATGTGAACACCATCACCTCAAAGTTCCCCTCCAAGTCACACACCATCCTGACTGTCTGACATCCAGTATTGGACGAACAGAAATTTCCTCCAATTACAGATTGGGAAGTCTTCACTTCCTGCCACGAACTTCACTCCCTGGGCACCAACTTTATCCTTCTCCCTGGCAACTGTCTCAGGCTAAACCAGACCATTCATAACCTTAGTATCATATCTGATCCCAAGATGAGCTTCCAACTGCATATCAGCACCATCACTCAGACTGCCTATTTCCACCTCAGTAACATCGCCAGACTTCACCACTGTCTCAGCTCATCTGCCTCTGAAACTTACATCCATGCATTTGTTACCTCTCAAATTGACTATTCTAACACATTCCTGGCCAGCATCACACATTCTACCCTCCATAAACTTTAGATCATCCAAAACTCTGCTGCCTGTGTCCTCACTCGAACGAAGTCCTGTTCACCCATCACAACTGTGCTCACTGGCCTACACAGGCTCCCAGTTAAATAGCACCTCAATTTTAAAATCCTCATCCTTGCTTTCAAATCTCTCCATACCCTCACGCCTCACTATCTCTATAATGTCCTCCAGCTCGAGCAGACAGAGTTTCGAAACACGATGTCACACAACTCCAGTGAAACATCCTCGGAGGAAAAGGGGGTGTCGTGTGTGAGACAACTCACAAGGACCTTGTCCGCCGCCATCACTCACACTGCTTGGCATTGCGCTTCCGCGAAAAGCAGTTCGGCACTGCGCATGCCTGGATTCCAATGCCGTGAACCGTGAACATTTTTTGTTAACGCCGATAATGTTGGGTTGAAGCCCCGCCATTGAACTTCCCAATGTAAGCGCTGGAAGGGAGTGGGAAAGCGGAGAGTCATTGAAAATGACGAGTCAAAGGGCATCGGAGGGAGCGGGGAAGATAAGCTGTAATTGAGCATGAAACTGAATGCGGTGATCTCGGGAGGGAGCAGGGACCTGAATGCGACCATTGAGGCGGTTTGGATTTAATTCGTGTTTTGTGTCAAATTCAGCAGCGCCATCTTTTCTCCTGGCAGCTGCCTGAGGCACAGTCACGTTTCAGTCGATGAGGCTGCATTTGCGCATGTACCAGTGATGCAGCCCCTATTTGGTTACGTTGCCAGCAAACGCGTCGTTAATATATGTTCGCTGTTTTATACCATTTTATTTTTCTGCGTATGAAACATGAACGACCCGTCCATTCTCCGACTGGGAAATGGCAGCCGATACTGCCCAGAATGCCCCGCGAGCAGAAATACGGCCCATCTCCTCCCCAAGAACCGCAACACGCACGCGTCAGAAGGCTCCGCCCCACGGAGTCCGCTTGTCTGAGCCGAGCATGCGCAGTCCGGCTTCCGGAAGTTGAGCGCAGCCTCGGGAACACCGATTTTCAGCGGCTCTCAGGCCCCGAATCACAGTCGCCGGGTTCGGCGAACGTGCGGCGAGAGCCCCGGGGAGGTCAGAGGGGCCGCATTAAAGTGATGGTGCAGCGACTTCTCTATCCGAGCTGCCACTTCCCAGTTTCTTCTCCCGTTTCCACCGAGTCAGGAAGTCTGTGAGTTGATTGGCTGGTAAGTTTTGTAACTTTGTTTCCCTTTCTCCAAAGTTCGGAAGTTTGTCCAAGGAGCTGGAAATTAAACATTCCAGTTTTCATCAGAATAAGGGGCAGCTTCCTGAGATTTAACTGACACCAATAGAAGGGAAGTGAGTAGCCGGTGAGTCGTCTTTTATTTTTAAGTATTGAGGTTTATTATTTATTTATTTAGAGATATAGCACTGAAACAGGCCCTTCGGCCCACCGAGTCTGTGCTGACCATCAACCAGCCATTTATATTAATCCTGCATTAATGCCATATTCCTACCACATCCCCTCAATTCCCCTACTATCTACCTACACTGGGGGCAATTTACAATGGCCAATTTACCTATCAACCTGCAAATCTTTGGCTGTGGGAGGAAACCGGAGCACCCAGCAGAAACCCACGCGGTCACAGGGAGAACTTGCAAACTCCGCACAGGCAGTACCCAGAATCGCTGGAGCTGTGAGGCTGTGGTGCGAACCACTGCGCCGCAAGTAGTAGCAAGTTTATTACCTAATAGCCAGAGCAATTGCAGGGCTGCTCCAACCTCTGCAGTGCACATCCTGTGCAATAGAAAATAGAAAACATAAAACATGGCAGGCTATAAATAAAGAGCGGGGCTCGAGGCCCTTACTTACCTGGGAGCAGAGCGGTGACTAGCGGACCTGTGAGGAAGCTGATCCAGAGCGGCGACAGGCTCCCTGTGTCTCTTGGCGTGCGCTGAGACTCGAAAGAGGGAAAAAAAGGACTTAGAGTGATATCACGGGAAATTTTCAAGGTGACGGAAAGCGTCATGGAGGGGAGTTTTAGAGAAGTGGTTACACCCAAAGTGCAGGCAGATAGATGGGTGACCGCTAGAAGGGGCAGGCAGTCAGTGCAGGAATCCCCTGTGGCTATCCCCCTCTCTAACAAGTATACTGTTTTGGATTCTGTTGGGGGGGTGGCCTATCAGGAGAAAACAGCAGCAGCCAGAGCAGTGGCACCACTGTTGGCACTGTTCAGCAAGGAGGGACAAAGCGCAGAAGAGCAATAGTTATCGGGGACTCTTTAGTCAGGGGCACAGATAGGCGCTTCTGTGGACATGAAAGAGACTCCAGGAAGGTATGTTGCCTCCCTGGTGCCAGGGTCAAGGATGTCTCTGAATGGACAGTGGGCATTCTGAAGGGGGAGGGTGAACAGCTAGAGGTTGTGGGACACATCGGTACCAATGACATTGGCAGGAAGAGTGATGAGGTCCTACATGGGGAGTTTAGGGAGTTAGGGAGTAAGTTTTAAAAAAACAGGACCTCTAGGGTTGTAATCTCTGGATTACTCCCTGTGCCACGTGCCAGTGAGGCTAGAAATAGGAAGATAGTGCAGCTAAACACGTGGCTGAGCAGCTGGTGTAGAAGGGAGGGTTTCAGATATCTGGACCATTGGGCTCTCTTCAGGGACAGATGGGACCTGTACAAGAAGGACGGGTTGCATCTAAACTGGAAGGGCACTAATATCCTGGCTGCAAGGTTTGCTAGTGTCATTCGCGAGGGTTTAAACTAGTGTGGCAGGGGGGTGGGAACCAGAGCAGTAGGACAGCTAGTGAAGTAAATGAGGAGGACACAGTAAATAAGGCCAGTAGGACAAAACGGAAGAGCAGGCAGGGAGATGTTGCTGAGCACAGCGGGACTGGTGGTCTGAAGTGCATTTGTTTCAATGCGAGAAGTATAACAGGTAAGGCAGATGAACTTAGAGCTTGGATTAGTACTTGGAAATATGATGTTGCTATTACAGAGACTTGGTTGAAGGAAGGGCAGGATTGGCAGCTAAATGTTCCAGGCTTTAGAAGCTTCAGGTGGGATAGAGGGGGATGTAAAAGGGGTGGGGGAGTTGCATTACTGGTTAAGGAGAATATCACAGCTGTACTGCGGGAGGACACCTCAGAGGGGTCATGCAGCGAGGCAATATGGGTGGAGCTTAGGAATAGGAAGGGTGCAGTCATGATGTTGGGGGTTTACTACAGGCCTCCCAACAGCCAGCGGGAGGTAGAGGAGCAGATATGTAGACAGATTTTGGAAAGATCTAAAGGTAACAGGGTTGTCGTGGTGGGTGATTTTAACTTCTCCAATATTGACTGGGACTCACTGAGTGCTCGGGGCTTGGATGGGGCAGAATTTGTGAGGAGCATCCAGGAGGGCTTCTTGAAACAGTATGTAGATAGTCCAACTAGGGATGGGGCCATTCTGGACCTGGCATTGGGGAATGAGTCGAGCCAGGTGGTCGAAGTTTCAGTGGGGGAGCATTTCGGGAGCAGTGACCAGAATTCCATAAGTTTTAAGGTACTTATGGATAAGGATAAGAGTAGTCCTCGGGTAAAGGTGCTAAATTGGGGGAAGGCTAATTATAACAAGGTTAGGCAGGAACTGATGAATTTAGTTTGGGGGCGGCTGTTTGAGGGTAAATCAACATCTGACATGTGGGAGTCTTTCAAACGTCAGCTGATTAGAATCCAGGACCAGCATGTTCTTGTGAGGAAGAAAGACAAGTTTGGCAAGTTCCGGGAAGCTTGGATAACATGGGATATTGTGAGCCCAGTCAAAAAGAAAAAGGAAGCATTTGTAAGGGCTGGAAGGCTAGGAACAGATGAAGCACTTGAGGAATATAAAGACAGTAGAAAGGAACTTAAGCAAGGAGTTAGGAGGGCTAAAAGGGGTCATGAAAAGTCATTGGCAAACAGGATTAAGGAAAATCCCAAGGCTTTTTATACATATTTAAAGAGCAAGAGGGTAACCAGGGAAAGGGTTGGCCCACTCAAGGACAGAGATGGGAATCTATGCGTGGAGCCAGAGGAAATGGGCGAGGTGCTAAATGAGTACTTTGCATCAGTATTCACCAAGGAGAAGGACTTGGTGGATGATGAGCCTAGGGAAGGGAGTGCAGATAGTCTCAGTCAACTCATTATCAAAAAGGAGGAGGTGTCTTGCAAAGCATTAAGGTAGATAAGTCCCCAGGGCCTGATGGGATCTACCCTAGAATACTTAGGGAGGCAAGGGAAGAAAATGCCGGGGCCTTGACAGAAATCTCTGCATCCTCATTGGCTACAGGTGAGGTCCCAGAGGACTGGAGAATAGCCAATATTGTTCCTTTGTTTAAGAAGGGTGGCAAGGATAATCCAGGAAATTTTAGGCCGGTGAGCCTTACGTAAGTGGAAGAGAAGCTATTAGAGAGGATTCTTCGGGACAGGATTTACTCCCATTTGGAGACAAATGAGCTTATTAGCGAGAGACAGCATGGTTTTGTGAAGGGGAGGTCGTGTCTTACTAATGTGATTGAGTTTTTTGAGGAAGTGATGAAGATGATTGATGAGGGAAGGGCGGTGGATGTTGTCTATATGGACTTTAGTAAAGCCTTTGACAAGGTCCCGCATGGCAGACTGGTGCAAAAGATGAAGTCACACGGGATCAGGGGTGAGCTGGCAAGATGGATAAAGAACTGGCTCGGTCACAGAAGAAAGAGGGTAACAGTGGATGGGTGTTTTTCTGAATGGAGGGATGTGACTAGTGGTGTTCCGCAGGGATCAGTGCTGGGATCTTTGCTGTTTGCAGGATATATAAATGATTTGGAGGAAAATGTAGCTGGTCTGATTAGTAAGTTTGCGGACGACACAAAGGTTGGTGGAGTTGCGGATAATGATGAGGATTATCAGAGGATACAGCAGGATATAGATCGGTTGGAGACTTGGACGGAGAAATTGCAGATGGTGTTTAATCCGGACAAATGTGAGGTAATGCATTTTGGAAGGTCTAATGCAGGTGGGAGGTATACAGTAAATGGCAGAACCGTTAGGAGTATTGACAGGCAGAGAGATCTGGGCGTACAGGTCCACAGGTCACTGAAAGTGGCAACGCAGGTGGATAAGGCAGTCAAGAAGGCTTTCGGCATGCATGTCTTCATCGGTCGGGGCACAGAGTATAAAAATTGGCAAGTCATGCTGCAGCTGTACAGAACCTTAGTTTGGCCACACTTAGAATATTGCGTGCAATTCTGGTCGCCACACTACCTGAAGGACGTGGAGGCTTTGGAGAGGGTACAGAGGAGGTTTACCAGGATGTTGCCTGGTCTGGAGGGCATTAGCTATGAGGAGAGGTTGGAAAAACTGGAATTGTTTTCACTGGAATGACGGAGGTGGAGGTGCAACATGATGGAGGTTGACAACGTTATGAACGGCATGGACAGAGTGGATAGTCAGAAGCTTTTTCTCAGGGTGGAAGAGTCAGTTACTAGGGGACATAGGTTTAAGGTGCAAGGGGCAAAGTTTAGAGGGGATGTGCGAGGCAAGTTTTTTACACAGAGGGTGGTGAGTGCCTGGAACTTGCTGCCAGGGGAGGTGGTGGAAGCAGATATGATAGCAACGTTTAAGAGACATCTTGACAAAGACATGAATAGGAAGGAAATAGAGGGATATGGGCCCCGGAAGTGCAGAAGTTGTTAGTTTCGACAGGCATCAAAATCGGCGCAGGCTTGGAGGGCCGAATGGCCTGTTCCTGTGCTGAACCGTTCTTTGTTCTCTTTGTGCTTTGTTCCAAACACGTGACCTGTTCCTCTTCGAAGGACAAAGACAACAGACACATTGGGACATCACCACCTGCAAGTTCCCCTCCAAGTCACTCACGATCCTGACTTGGAACTATATCACAATTCTTTGTTTGTGATTGGTTGGGTAAGTAACAACTGTTAGTCAATTTAATTAGCTTTAAAAAATAAGGGGAGAGTTGTTTTTTGTTTGAAAAAAGACCTCGAGTGATAAAGTGAGTACTAAGAGTGTGTTTTTTTTCAATTCGAGTAATTTAGATTGTCGTGGGTAGTGTTTGGAGTAGAACAAGCCTCTCGTGTAATTAATATCTTTTAAAGGGAGTAACTAATTAATCTAAAGGTAAGTCATGGCAGGAGAGCTCAGCCCCGTGAAATGCTCCTCCTGCGCTACGTGGGAAATCAGAGATGCTTCCAGTGTCCCTGACGACCATGTGTGCAGGAAGTGGATCCAGCTGCAGCTACTGACTACCCGCATTATGGAGCTGGAGCTGCAGGTGGATTCACTGTGGAGCATCCGCGATGCTGAGGACGTTGTGTATAGCACGTTTAGAGAGGTGGTCACACTGCAGGTAATGGCTGCACAGGCAGAAATGAGATGGGTGACCACCAGATGGAGTATTAGGCGCAGGCATGTAGTGCAGGAGTCCCCTGTGGCCATCCCCCTCTCAAACAGATAGACCACTTTGGATACTGTTGGGGGGAATGACCTCCCAGCGGAAAGCAGCAACAGCCAAGTTTGTGGTACCACGCATGGCTCTGCTGCACAGCAGGGGAGGAAAAGGACTGGAAGAACTATAATGATAATGGATTCTATCGTAAGGGAAACAGATAGGCATTTCTGTTGCCACAAACATGACTTCAGGATGGTATGTTGCCTCCCTGGTGCGAGGGTCAAGTTAGTCACGGAGTGGCTGCAGGACATTCTGAAGGGGGGCGAATAGTCAGAGGTTGTGGAACACATTGGTACCAAAAACGGAGGTAAAAAGAGGATGAAGACCTGAAACAAGAATTTAGGGAGCTAGGTAGCAGATTAAAAAGCAGGACCTCAAAGGTTGTAATCTCTGGATTACTCCAGTGCCACATGCTAGTGAGTATAGGAATAGGAGGATAGAGCAGATGAATGCGTGGCTGAAGAGATGGTGCAGGAGGGAGGGCTTTAGCTTCCTGGATCACTGGGTCTGTTTCTGGCAAAGGTGGGACCCGTATAAGTTGGACGAACATCCTTGCTGGGAGGTTTACGAGTGCTGTTGGGGGCAGTTTACACACATTTGGCAGAGGAATGGGATACAGAGTGGAGGTATAGGAGTGGGTGATGCTCAGTCAAATATAGAAGAGAAACTGAGTCAGTCTGTTAGGCAGAGCAAATATAGACCTGTGAAGGCACAAGTGACAAATGCAAGGCTGGATTGCATTTATTTTAATGCAAGACAGATGAATTGAGGGCTTTGATTAGCACGTGGGATTATGATATTGTTGCTATCACAGAGACATGGTTGAGGGAAGGGCAGGACTGGCAGCTCAATATTGCAGGCTATAGAATCTTCAGGTGTGACAAGAGAAGGGATAAAAGAGGAGGTCGCATTGCACTGTTGATTAAGGAGTCAATTACTGCTGTAAGGAGGGATGATATCTGAGAAGGTTCTTCACATGAGGCCAGATGAGTCAAACTTAAAAACAAAAAGGGGGCAATCACTTGGCTGGGTGTGTACTGCAGGCCTCCAAACAGTCAGGGAGAGATAGAGGAGCAGATATGTAGGCAAATCTCAGAGAGGTGTAAAAATAATGGAGTAATAATAGTAGAGGATTTCAACTTACCTGATATCAACTGGGATGGTCTGAGTGCAAAAGACTTAAAGGGGCGGAATTCTTAAAATATATACAGGAGACTTTTTTGAGCCAGTACCTAGAAAGTCCAACAAGAAAAGGCGCAGTACTGGACCTAATCCTTGGGAATGATGCTGGACAAGTGGTAGAAGTGTCAGTGGGGGAGCATTTCGGGGATGGTGATCATAACTCTGTAAGAAAAAGACAAAGGCGGGCTGGAAATAAAAGTACTGAATTGGGGGAAGGCCGATTTCAATATGATAAAACAGGATCTGGCCAAAGTGGACTGGGAGCAGCTACTTGCAGGAAAGTCTACATCAGACCAGTGCGAGTCTTTCAAAGAGGAAATAGTGAGGGTTCAGAGGCAACATGTACCCGTAAAGGTGAAGGGTAGGACCAACAAGTCCAGGGAACCCTGGATGTCAAGGGCTATGGAGGATTTGATCAGAAAAAAAAAAACCGAGGCTTCTGGCAGATTCAACGTGCTGAAAACAGCAGAGGGACTGGAGGAGTATAAAAAGTGTAGCGGGGGTACAAAAAACAGTAATTAGGAGAGCAAAGAGTAGGCATGAAAAAACACTGGCGGGCAAGATCAAGGAAAACGCTAAGGCATTTTCGAAGTATATTAAGGGCAAGAGGATGTCCAGTGAAAGAGTGGAGCCCATTAGGGACCAAAGTGCCAATCTGTGTGTGGAGCCGGAGGACAGAGGTGAGGTTTTAAATGATTACTTTGCATCTGTGTTCACTGTGGAGAAGGATGATGTAGGTGTAGAGATCAGGGAGGGGGATTGTGACACACTTGAACATGTTAGCATTGAAAGTGAGGAAATATTAGCTGTTGTAGCGGGCTTAAAAGTGGATAAATCCCCAGTCCCAGATGAGATGTATCCCAGGCTGTTATGTGAGGCAAGGGAGGAGATAGCAAGGGCTCTGACATAAATTTTCAGATCCTCTCTGGTCACAGGAGAGGTACCAGAGGACTGGAGGACTACGAATGTGGTGCCATTATCAAGAAGGGTAGCAGGGATAAACCAGGTACTTACAGGCCAGTGAGTCTAACATCAGTGGTTGGGAAAATATTGGAAAACGTACTGAGGGACAGGATTAATCTCCACTTGGAGAGGCAGGGATTAATCAGGAATAGTCAACATGGCTTTGTCAGGGGGACATCGTGTCGAACTAACTTGATTGAATTTTTCAAGGCAGTGACCAGGTGTGTAGATGAGGGTAAAGCAGTTGATGTAGTCTACGTGGACTTCAGTAAGGCTTTTGATAAGGTCCCACATGGGAGAGTGGTTAAGAAGGTCAGAGCCCATAGGACCCAGGGCAATTCGGCAAATTGGATCCAAAATTGGCTTAGTGGCAGGAGGCAGAGGGTGATGGTCGAGGGTTGTTTTTGCGAGTGGAAACCTGAGACCAGTGGTGTACCGCAGGGATCGGTACTGGGACCCTTACTGTTTGTAGTGTACATTAATGATTTAGATGTGAATATAGGAGGCATGATAAGTAAATTCGCAGATGACACGAAAATTGGTGGTGTCGTAAATAGTGAGGAGGAAAGCCTTAGATTGCAGGACGATATAGATGAGCTGGTAAGATGGGCAGAGCAGTGGCAAATGGAACTTAATCCTGAGAAATGTGAGGTGATGCATTTTGGGAGGACTAACAAGGCAAGGGAACATGCAATGGATGGTAGGACCCCAGGAAGTACAAAGGGTCAGAGGGGCCTTGGTGTACTTGTCCATAGATCACTGAAGGCAGCAGCACAGGTAGATCAGGTGTTTAGGAAGGCATATGGGACACTTGCCTTTATCAGCTGAGGCATGGAATATAAGAGCAGGGAGGTTATGGTGGAGCTGTATAAAACGCTAGTTAGGCCACAGCTGGAGTACTGTGTACAGTTCTAGGCACCACACTGTAGGAAGGATGTGATTGCACTGGAGGGGGTGCAGTGGAGATTCACCAGGATGTTGCCTGGTTTGGAGCATTTCAGGTATGACGAGAGACTGAAAAGGCTGGGGTTGTTTTCATTAGAGCAGAGAAGGCTGAAGGGGGACATGATTGAGGTATTCAAATTTATGAGGGGCATTGATAGGTTAGATAGGAAGAAACTTTTTCCCTTCTTGGAGGTGTCAATAACCAGGAGACATTGATTTAAGGTAAGGGGCAGGAGGTTTAGAGGGGATTTGTGGAAAGAAGAATTTCACCCAGAGGGTGGTTGGAATCTGAAAAGCACTGCCTGAAGAGGTGGTAGAGGCAGGAACCCTCACAACATTTAACAAGTATTTAGATGAGCACTTGAAACACCAAAGCAGACAAGACTATGGGCCAAGTGCTGGAAAATGGGATTAGAATAGTTAGGTGCTTGATGACCGGCACGGACACGATGGGCCGAAGGGCCTGTTTCTGTGCTGGATAACTCTCTGACTCTATTTCCAGCACAGGAGGAGGCCATTCCGCCCATTGTATCTGTTCATCCCACTTTCCAGTTGTTACGACCTCACAGATTGTCAATATGAAAAATATGAGATCTGAATCCCCAGACCACACTAATAAATTACACAAGATTTCACATTTTAAGTCTTTTGTTTTAATAACTAAACTAAAAGAAATCCACAATTAACTAAATAGCACTTTGATTGTAAATTGTGGTGTCAGCTATTTCCAAAGATATTTTCTTTACTTATTCAACACTTGACTATCTCACACCACACTGATACATTACACAGTCCTTTTTGATGACAAAAGCCTTTGCGGTTACGAGTCCCAAATTCCTGCCAATGGTGGGGCTGCTCCGACCTCTGGAATGCACATCCTGTGTAATGTGCCAACTCCAGATAACCTTTTGTGTAGGAAGTATCATTGGGGGAGGTGGTGACATCGGGGTAATGTCACTGGAACATGGGTTCGAATCCCACCACGGCAGATGGTGACATTTAAATTCAATTAATAAATCTGCAATTAAAAAGCCATCTGGTTCATGAGATGGGAAATCTGCTGTCCTTACCTGGTCTGGCCTACATGTGACTCCAGATCCACAGCAATGTGGCTGACTCTTAAATGCCCTCTGAAATGGCCGAGCGAGCCTCTCAGTTGTCAAGGGCAGTTTGGGATGGACAATAAATACTGGCCGAGCCAGCAACACTCACATCACATGGATGAAGATAAAACAAGTTGCAGCAGCTCGAGCTCCGGTTTTCAGAGCATGAACTGCAGCTGGTGTCACTGCGGTGCATCCATGAGGTGAGAGATTTGTGGACAGCACGTTTATAGATATGGTCACCCTGCAGCTGAAGAGTATGCAGGGAGAGAGGCAATGGGTGGCCAACTGACAATCAAGAAGAAACAGGCAGGGAATGCAGGAGAACCCTGAGTGCATCTCACTCTCCAACCAGTATTCAGTTCTGAATACTGATGAAAGTGATGGTTCATCTCAGGAGTGCAGCCAGAGTCAAGGCCATGGCAGCACAGTTGGATCAGCTTCACAGAGGGTCACGAAGCTGACTGAGCAATAGTGATAGGAGATTTGATAGGGGAGTACACAGGTGTTTCTGCAGCCGCAGACGTGAATCCAGGCTGGTGTGTGGCCTCCCTCAGGACAATGTACAGCAGGGTGCATGTGCAGTCATCCTGGGCCAGGAAGCAGGAGGAGAGAATGTTGTGAATTTCTATCCTGGACTGACAGTGATGGTTTTTGTAAACTCCTTTTACAGGGGCTTAGAAGCAGGGGATATGCAGATGGGGAATCTCGAGCCAAACATCACATCAAGATCTGACAGAGTCACTCGATACATCAGGACCTGAATATCATCGGCCTTTGAATGTGGAAGGAGAAAGGTTTGTCTGTTCTGTCTGTGGGAAAAGATTTCAGCTATCAGTGAGAGTGGAAAAGCACTGAGATACACAAAGCCCTGGTTAGACCACACCTGGAGTATTGTGTTCAGTTCTGGGCACCACACCTTCGGAAGGATATAATGGCCTTGGAGGGAGTGCAGTGTAGATTTACCTGAATGATACCTGGACTCCAAGGGTTAAATTACGAGGAGAGATTACACAAATGAATCATAGAGTCATTACAGCACAGAAGGAGGACATTGATCTTTTTGATTCCATCCCAGCTCTCTGTAGAACAATCCAGTCAGTCCCATTCACCCACTCTATCCCTGTAGTCCTGCAGGTTTATTTGCCTCAAGTGCCCATCTAATTTCCTTTTGTAATCATTGATCGTCTCCACTTCCACCACCCTCGTAGGCAGTGAGTTCCAGGTCATTATCATTCACTGTGTAAAAAAACTGCTTCCTCACATCCCTCCTGAATCTCAGAACCAGAATCTGTGTCCACTAATCCTTGTATCATCAGCTAATGGGAACAGCTTTTCTTGGTCTGCCTTATCTAAACCTGTCATCATTTTCAACACCTCTATCAGATCTTCCTTCAATCTCCTTTGCTCCAAGGAGAACAACACCAGCTCCTCTAACCTAACCTTGTAGTTAAATTCTCTCATCTCAGAAACCATTCTGATAAATCTCTGCACCCTCTCAAGGACCTTCACATCCTTCCTAAAGTGTGGTGACCAGAACTGGATACAATACTCTGGTTGTGGCCTAACCAGAGCTTTTTAAATGTTCAGCAAAACTTCCTTCCTTTTGTGTTCAATACCTCTATTTATGAGGCCCAAGATCCCATTTGCTTTGCCAGCTGTTCCCTCAATACATCCTTCCACTTTCAGTGATCTCTGCACATGAACCCTCAGGTCCCTCTATCCCTGCAAACTCTTTAGAACTGTACCATTAAGTGTATGTTGCCTCTCCCTATTCCTTCTGCCAGAATGAATCACCTCACTGTGAGGGTTGTAGTCCCTGGAATTCAGAAGATTAAGGGGTGATTTGATCAAAGTTTTCAAGATATTAATTGAAACTGATAGGGTAGATAGAGAGAAACTCTTCTCCATCACCTGCAGTACTCGGCAGCATCGTCTAAAACATAGAGCCAGAATTTTCATTAATCCACCCCTGGGCCCAGTGAACCTGAGCATTAATCCACCCAGGCTGAATGTGCACAGAATTACAGCCCAGAAACAGGCCGTTCAGCCCCTCTAGTCTGTGCTGCTGTTTATAATCCACATGAGCCTCCTCCCAATCTAATTACATCATCCCACCCTGCCCTCATATCCCTCTATTCCCTTCTCCCTCATAAATGTATTGAGCCTCCCCTTAAACACATCATTGTTATCACCTTCAACCACTCCACATGGCAGTGAGTTCCACATTCTGACCACTCTCTGAGTAGAGAAATTCCTCCTAAGTTCTCTTTGACCTGTTAATGTCTGTATTATATTGCTGCCCCCTTGTTCTGACTGATGTCAGAATGTATTCTCGTTGCCCCGGGATCCAGCCACTCAGAGACTGAAGATCGAGAGATGCATTGTTTCCAATTGACATTTGAAACTAGTTGAAAAAGTAGCATTTGAGACACCGTTAAGAGAGACAGACACAGATTATCATCCAGCATATACTGAAGGAAAAGAGAGCTCTCTCTTGGTTTATTTAAACCCTATTTATTATTCTCTCAGAATTCTGATGTCAAGCCAGGTTAATTTCTAAAAAAAAAAAATATCAAATTCCTGTAACTACTGAACTGTAATTGTTGAAATTTATCGCTGGAGAAGAGCAGCATCAATTCAACTGCTGAACTAGACTGTGGACTGTTCTACTGTTGAAGAACCTTTTATTTTCTCCCCCCATCACACGGCTGTGAGGACTTCAAGCAACATTGGACTATTCCATATCGGAAGATTTCACTTCGGCAGGAGCATAAATATGCAAAGTCACTATTTTTTCTGTTTTAACTATTTATTTGTTAGTAGTGTTTAAGAATTTAGTTTTTCTAATTAAACAGTTAATTTGTTGATCTAAAGACACCTGGTTTGGTTAGCCTTATTCGGGGGTTAATAGATGGTACAATTTGGCTGGATCTTTCTTTAATTTGGAATGTTTAAAATGTCAGGCGATCTGTGAGGGACGGGACTGAATCAACAGTGCGTTTCTCCCACCACTATCAAAATTGTATATTTTGACTGGGGGGCTTTGACTTGAGCGGTCGGTCGTAATAATACTCTTGTAGTTTAGGGCACTTCACGTGCATATCCAAGTACTTTTTAATTGTTGTGAGGGTTTCTGCCTCTACCACCCTCCCAGGCATTGAGTTGCAGATCCGCACCACCCTCTGTCTGAAAACATTTCCCCTCAAATCCCTTTTAAATTTCCTACCTCTTTCTCTGAATCTATGCCCCTGGTTATGGACCCCTCAGCCAAGGGGAATAGGTCCTTCCTATCCACTCGATTTAGACCCATCATCATTTTCTACACTTCGATTCGGTCTCCCCTCAGCCTCCTCTGTTCCAAAGAAAACAACCCTCACCTATCCAATATTTACTCAGAACGAAAATTCTCCAATCCAGCCAACATCCTTGTAAATCTCCTCTGTATTTTCTCTAATATAGCCACATCTTTCCGACAGTGCGGTGACCAGAACTGTACACAGTCCTCCAGCTGTGTCCAAACCAGTGTTTTATACATTTCCAACATAACCTCCATGCTCATATATTCTCTGCCTTGGTTAATAAAGGCAAGTATCTCTTACGCCTTATCTACCTGCCCAGCCATGTTCAGGGATCTATGAACATGCACTCCAAGGCCCCTCTGTTCCTTTATACTTCTCAATATCCTACCATTTATTGTGTATTCCCTTGCCTTGCCAGCTGTCTCCAAATGCATTACCTCACACTTCTCCGGATTGAATTCCATTTGTCACTATTCTGCCCACCGAACCAGTCCATTGATATCTTCCTGCAGTTTACAGCTTTCTTCATTATCAACCACATGGTCAATTTTTGTTTCATCTGCAAACTTTTTAATCAAATCCCCTACATTCAAGTCCAAACCATTGATCTAAAGAACAAAAAGCCAGTACTGATCCCTGCAGAACCTCACTGAAAACAGCCTTCCAGTCTCACAAACACTCATAAACCATTACTCTTTGCTTCCTGCCTCTGAGTCAATTTTGGCTCTAACTTGCTGTTTTGTGTTGGATCCCATGGGCTTGTCATTCATGACCAGTCTGCCTTGTGGGACCTTATCAATGGCCTTGGTTACAGTTTAACCCCATTCTCCTAATCTCTGGCCACTCGGTGTGGAGGTGGGGTGGGAAGGTTGGAGGATCTTTTCCTGGACCTGCTCTTGGGCCTGGCTAAAACACCACCCACACCCACAGCCCTTTCGATGACCTGCCCTTCCAAAACCCCCCAGTCCCCCCAATGCCCTCCTCACCCTCACCTCATCCACCCCAAACCCACCCAGGTTTGTATCTGTCTTGTATATTTAAACATTCAGTTCTCACTTTCTCCATCTCTCTCTCTCCCTCTCGCTCAGGCTGAGAAGCAATGTGTAGGTCCAGGATGTACAGGGACCATGTTGGGAGTGGGGGTGTCACACTGCCTGCTGCCCTGTCTTCCCTGGTCTTGTCCGTGCCGGGGTGGCCTTCTGCAACCGGTGGACACCTCAGGATACAGAGTGTCTCGTGGACACTGGGAGCAATGTTCTGGTTCAGTTGGGAAGGTTCCCTTTGCTTCTGTTACAAATTGTTGCTTATTTTGGCTTCTTTTAGTTTGAATGGATCACATGTTTGGGGAAACAAGCGAGGAAAGAATGTTCCATAGAAACTAGAACTGTCTGTTCTGAATTTCTATCCTGGACTGACAGTGCTGACTTTTGTAAACTCCTTTTACAGGGTATTAGAAGGGGAGGATTTACTGACGGGAAATTCAAACCAAACATCACATCAAGATCTGACAGAAACACTCGATTCATCAGGACCTGAATATCATCGGCCTTTGAATGTGGAAGGAGAAATGTTTGTCTGTTCTGTCTGAAAAGATTTCAAACATCAGTGTGACTGGAAAAGCACCGAGACGCGCACACACCCCCGAGTGAGAGTGTTCCAGTGACTGACTGTGGAAAGAGCTTTAACCAGTTACACAGCCTGAGAAAACATCACACCATTCACAACGGGGAGAATCCGTACACGTGTTCTGTGTGTGGATGAGGCTTCAACTGATCATCCAACCTGGAGAGACACAAGGACACCCTCGCCATGGAGAAACCATGGAAATGTGGGGACTGTGGGAAGGGATTCGGTTCTCCATCAAAGCTGGATATT
This sequence comes from Heterodontus francisci, assembly GCF_036365525.1. Taxonomy (NCBI): domain Eukaryota; kingdom Metazoa; phylum Chordata; class Chondrichthyes; order Heterodontiformes; family Heterodontidae; genus Heterodontus; species Heterodontus francisci. The sequence continues at coordinate 7,779 of NW_027141143.1, read as the reverse complement.
CATTAACTCAGTCACACTGGGGAGAGGCCGTTCACCGGCTCCGTGCGTGGGAAGGGATTCACTCAGTTATCCCACCTGCTGACACACCAGCAAGTTCACACTGGGGAGGGGCCGTTCACCTGCTGTGTGTGTGGGAAGGGATTCACTCAGTTATCCCACCTGCTGACACAGCAGAGAGTTCACAAGGGTAGGTTGGAGAAGTTGGGGTTATTCTCCTTGGAGCAAAGGAGATTGAGGGAAAATTTCATAGAAATGCACAAGATTCTGAGAGACTTTGATAAATTAGACAAAGAAAAACTGTTCCCATGAACTAATGGTACAAGAACTAGGGAACACAGATTGAAGGTTTTGAGGAAGAGTTGCAGCAGGAATGTGAGGAAGAACTTCTTCTGCAGCAAGTGGTTCTGACCTGGAACTCGCTGCCAATGTGTGTGGTGGAAGTGGAAATAATCAATGACTTTCAAAGGAAACTGGATGGTCACTTGAAGGAAATAAACTTGCGGGGCTATGGGCTGATGTGGGGCAGTGGGACTGAGTGGATTGCTCCCTGGAGAGCTGACATGGAATTGATGGGCCAAATGACCTTGTTCTGTGCTGTAAATGATGCTGTGTCTCTGTGACTGTGTTTTGAGACAGGATATCCCAGCTCTCCACCCTGGGATTCTCAGTATGAACAGGATTCGGAGTGGGGAGGACCCACTATCCATGGTTTACTGTAAATGTTAAAGGTCATATCAAAATTAAAGTAAAAGCATATAATTGCACAAAGGTGGGTGGCAGAACAGAATGTTGGACAGAATGTAGAAAAACAGTAAAGAATGACTAAAAGATTGATAAGGAGTGCAGATTGTAAACAGAGTCTGGAGGTATGTGTTTGCTGAGTGGTGAGTTCAGTGAAGGGGAGAGGAGGTGCTCCTTTTTCTACTTTTTTGTCTTCCAGTATTTGGTTCTTGTTTCTGTGCAGTGAAAGGTGCTGGTTGGTTGAGTAACTGGTCACATATTCTACTTCTAAGGAGTCTGGTAAGTTAAGGTACGGCAGTGCAGCTTGGCCGAGTGCAATGCACAGCTTGTGACATGTGGGATGTCATGGACGCACCATGTGTCCCAGACAAACATATCTACAGGAAGTGTCACCGGCTGCACAAGCTTGAGCTCTCGGGTTTGGAGCTCTAGCAGTGGCTGGAGTCACTGTGGTGCATCCACAATGCAGAGAACTACATGGATAGCAGGTTTAGGGAGGTGATCACACCACAGGTTAGAAGCATGCAGGAGGATAAGAATGGGTAACCGACAGACAGTCTAAGAGAACCAGGCAGGTAGTGCAGGAGTCCCCTGATATGATCTCACTTGCTAATCGGTTTTCCATTTTGGATACTGGTGAGGGTGCTGGTTCCTCAGAGGAGTGCAGACAGAACCAAGTTTGTGGCACCACAGGTGGCTCAGCTGCACAGGAGGGGAGGAGGAAGAGTGGAAGAACAGTAGTGATGGGGCTTTCATTAGTCCGGGGAACACAGAAGCCTTTCTGCAGCCATAGATCGGACTCCAGGATGGTGTGTTACCTCCCTGGTGCCAGGATCAAGGATGTCACGGTACGGCTACAGGACATTGATCTGGGGGAAGGTGAACAGCCAGAGGTCGTGGTCCACGTTGGCACCATTAACATAGATGGAAAGGGTAAATGAGGTCCTGACAACAAATTTCAGGGAACTCTGATGGAGATTAAAAAAGCAGGACCCCAAAAGCAGTTATCTGAGGATTACTCCCACTCCCATGTGCAAGGTAACAGGAGAATTGACTGATTGAACAGGTGATTGGAGAACTGGTGTGGGAGGGAGGGCATCAGATTTCTGAGGCACTGGGACAGGTGGGACCCATACAAGATGGACGGGTTGCATCGAAGCAGGATTGGGACTAATATCCTCACAGGGAGATTACTAGTGTTGTTGGGGAGGGTTTAAACTAGATTGGTAAGGGGATGGAAACCTGAGAGGGAGCTCAGATTGGAGGGAAGCAAAACTGGTAACTTGTCAGGGGTATGGGAACCAGGGGAAAATATCAGACCGGAACACCAAGGTGCACAGAATACTGGGAGAGATCGATGGCACTCGAGTAGGGAATAGCAAGTTACAAGGTGGGGTCAGAGTCAGGGAGAAAGTAATAAAGTGTAAATCAGGGTTAATGTGCATGTATGTGAATGCACAGAGTGTGGTTAATAAGATTGGTGAGGTACACGTGCAGATTGCCATGTGGAAATATGATCTTGTGGCGAGAACAGAGACCTGGCTCAAAGAAGGGCAGGACTGGGTGTTAAATATTCCTGGATACAAGGTCTTCAGCAAAGAAAGGAAAGGGAAAGGGGCGGTGGAGTATTGATAAATGAGAACATTGCAGTGTTGGAGAAAAAGGATGTCCCATCGGGGTCAAGAACAGAATCAATTTGGCTCGAACGAAGGAACAAAAAAGGTGCATTTACATTGCTCAGTGTTGTCAAGAGGCCACCAGCTAGTGGGAAGAACGTGGAGGAGAAAAAATGCAAGGACATTACAGAGAGGTGCAAAAAATATAGGGTAGTTCTAATGGGCGACTTGATTCAAACATATCGTGGGATAGTAGTAGTGTAAAGGGCAGTGAGGGGCAAGTGTTCTTAGAGTTGTTCAGGAAAGTTTTCCACAACAGTATGTTGCTAGTCCAATGAGAAAGGAGGCATTCCTGGACCTGGTTCTTGAGAATGAGGTGGGCCAAGTGGATCAAGTATCAGTTGGGGAGCATGTAGGGGAGATTGATCATTGTATCATAAGATTTAGGCTGACCATAGAAAAGGACCAAGAACAATCCAGAGTCAGAGTAATTAACTGGGGAAAGACGACTTCAATGGGGTAAGAATGGAGCTGGCTGAATAAATGAGATTCAAAAGTTGCCAGGAAACCTGATAGCTGAACAATGGGTAACCTTCAAAAAAGAGAGAGTTCGGGCACAGTCAACATATGTTCCCTCGAAGTGGAAAGGTTGGGCAAATAAATCCAGAGCTCCCTGGATTATAAAAGAGGTAGAGATTACGATGAAGAAGAAAAAGTGTGCTGTTTTCCTTGGAGAGAAGGCTGAGAGGTGATTTGGTCGAGGTATTCAAAATCATGAGGGGTCTGGACAGAGAATCATACCTTAGAGACAATGTCCCAGACACTGCCATCACCATCCCCAGGTGTCCCACGAGCAGGACAGACTCAGCAGAGGTGACGGCACAGTGTTATACAGTCAGGAGGGAGTTGCCCGAGACGTCCTCAACATGGGCTCCGGACCCCATGATGTCTCATGGCATCAGGTCAAACAGAGTAGATGGAGAGAAACTGTTCCCACTGGTGAAAGGATCGAGGACGAGAGGGAACAGATTGAAAGATATTGGGAAGAGAAACAAAAATAACATGAGGAAAAACTTTTCCAGCCAGCGAGTGGTTAATGTGTGGAATGCACTGTCTGAGAGTGTGGTGGAGGCAGGTTTAATTGAAACATTTCAAAGGGAATGAGACAGTTTTATGAAAAGGAACTAATGGAGCTGCGGGCTGACAGGTCCCGGATGCTGATGGATTCATCCTCGGGCTTTCAAAGAGAAGCAAATGAGGGAGGAACTGCGCAGAATCTGTCCTCCTGTCCCGCCCCCTCTTCCTATTGGTCGGGAGCTGTTGTTAATCACCCAGACATTGTGAGGTCAGAAGTTAAGTCCCGGATGCGCAGGCGCATTGCGGACCAGTGTTTCAAGCCAGAGGGTGAAGGCGCCGGAGAGACGCTTGTGAGTCGCTTCTGCAGCCGGTAAGTGGCGGCTGTTGGGCGGGGAGGCTTCAGAAATACCCGGTGTAGGCCTCAACACCCCCAATAACAAACTCCCGGTCCTGTGTTTGCACCGAGGGGGCGGCAGCTGCGGGAAACTGAGCTCAGTTATAAAGGGGCCTGAGGGAGGGAGGAACCATTTGGGACACAGCACAGGGCAGGAGGTCCCCCCTCCCCCACTCCCTGGTTCCACAAAGACTCCCCTTGGACTGGGCCACACCTGGGCAGGGCTGGCTCAAGGTGCAGGAAGCTGATAGGCTGAGCTGTGGACTGGGAGGAGTGGGGGGTTTGACTGACAGGCCTGGGGAGGGGGATATCAGGGCAGGTACACACACTGCTCCCCCTTTTCCTCCTGGGATCTTTTACTGGAGTCGTGGTGCTGAGTGTTTCTAAACTCTGTCTCCCTATCCCGGTAATGTCGGTGTGGGCCTCAACACCCCCAATAAGAAGCTCCCAGTCCCGCGTTCCAAGGAGAACAATCCCAGCTTCTCCAACCTAACCTTGTAGCTAAATTCCCTCATCCCTGGAACCATTCTGGTAAATCTCCTCGACACCCTCTCAAGGACCTTCCCATCCTTCCCAAAGTGTGGTGATCAGAACTGGATGTAATACTCTAGTTGTGGCTGAAGCAGAGTTTTATAAAAGTTCCCCTTAACTTCCCTGCTTTTGCACTCAATACCTCTATTTATCAAACTCAAGATCCCGTATTCTTCCGAAGAAGGGTCACTGACCTGAAACGTTAACTCTGCTTCTCTTTCCACAGGTGCTGCCAGACCTGCTGAGTGATTCCAGCATTTCTTGTTTTTGTCCCGTATTCTTTGCTAACTGTTCTCAATATGTCCTGCCACCTTCAATGATCTATACATATGAACCCCCAGGTCCCTCTGTCCCTGCACACTCTTTAGAACTGTGCCATTAAGCATATATTGCCTCTCTCTATCCCTTCTGACAACCTGGACATTTTCAGGATGTTAGAACTGATAGTATAGATCAGGAGTGTCCAGCCTTTACGCATTAGGGGCTACATTCTAAATGTTGTCCTACATCGGGGCCGGTTGTGAGCAACTTTCGGAAAGGTAAAGGTATTAGAAATTTATTTTACTGTTCATCAATATAACAAAAATGTGCATTTTTGTGAATAAGCTTTAAATGAGGAAACTAATGTATTAACTTACTTTCCCAACACTATGTTGAACACTGATTTAGTGAGTTACCTGGCATGGTTTTTGCTTGCAGTAGCAGACATTGTCTGCCTGCACACTTGATGTAGCGATGCAGAGAATTCCAGATAGATTCCATTTGTGAGGAGAGATCTTGATCTCGCACTCTCCCTGTCTCCTGCTCTCTCTCCTTTATTTAGAGATACAGCACTGAAACAGGCCCTTTGGCCCACCGAGTCTGTGGCAAGCAACAACCACCCATTTACACGAACCCTGCAGTAACCCCATATTCCCTACCACCTACGTACACTTGGGGCAATTTACAATGGCCAACTTACCTATCAACCTGCAAGTCTTTGGCTGTGAGAGGAAACCGGAGCACCCAGCGAAAACCCACGCGGTCACAGGAAGAACTTGCAAACTCCGCACAGGCAGGACCCAGATTCGAAGCCAGGACCCTGGAGCTGTGAGGCTGCGGTGCTAACCACTGCGTCTCTCTCTCTCTCTCTCTCTCTCCCCGTTCTCTCTCTCTCTTTCCCCCCCTGCTCTCTCTCTCTTCCCCATCCCCCCGCTCTTTCTCTCGCTCGCCGCGCTCCCTCTCTTCCGCTCTCTCTCCCTTTCTCTGTCTCTCCCGCTCTCTGTCTCTCCCGCTCTCTGTCTCTCCCGCTCTCTGTCTCTCCCCGCTCTCTCTCTCTCTCCCCGCTCTCTCTCTCTCTCTCTCCCCGCTCTCTCTCTCTCCCCGCTCTCTCTCTCTCCCCGCTCTCTCTCTCTCTCCCGCTCTCTCTCTCTCTCCCCTCTCTCTCTCTCTCCCGCTCTCTCTCTCTCTCCCCGCTCTCTCTCTCTCTCCCCGCTCTCTCTCTCTCTCCCCGCTCTCTCTCTCTCTCCCCGCTCTCTCTCTCTCTCCCCGCTCTCTCTCACTCTCCCCGCTCTCTCTCACTCTCCCCGCTCTCTCTCTCTCTCCCCGCGCTCTCTCTCTCCCGCGCTCTCTCTCTCTCCCCGCGCTCTCTCTCTCCCCGCGCTCTCTCTCTCCCCGCGCTCTCTCTCTCCCGCGCTCTCTCTCTCCCCGCGCTCTCTCTCTCCCCGCGCTCTCTCTCTCCCCGCGCTCTCTCTCTCCCCCGCGCTCTCTCTCTCCCCGCGCTCTCTCTCTCCCCGCGCTCTCTCTCTCCCCGCGCTCTCTCTCTCCCCGCGCTCTCTCTCTCCCCGCGCTCTCTCTCTCCCCGCGCTCTCTCTCTCCCCGCGCTCTCTCTCTCCCCCGCGCTCTCTCTCTCCCCGCGCTCTCTCTCTCCCCGCGCTCTCTCTCTCCCGCGCTCTCTCTCTCCCGCGCTCTCTCTCTCTCCCCGCGCTCTCTCTCTCCCCGCGCTCTCTCTCTCCCCGCGCTCTCTCTCTCCCGCGCTCTCTCTCTCCCCGCGCTCTCTCTCTCCCGCGCTCTCTCTCTCTCCCCGCGCTCTCTCTCTCCCCGCGCTCTCTCTCTCCCCGCGCTCTCTCTCTCCCCGCGCTCTCTCTCTCCCCGCGCTCTCTCTCTCCCCGCGCTCTCTCTCCCCGCGCTCTCTCTCTCCCCGCGCTCTCTCTCTCCCCGCGCTCTCTCTCTCCCCGCGCTCTCTCTCTCCCCGCGCTCTCTCTCTCCCCGCGCTCTCTCTCTCCCGCGCTCTCTCTCTCCCCCGCGCTCTCTCTCCCCCCGCGCTCTCTCTCCCCCCGCGCTCTCTCTCCCCCGCGCTCTCTCTCCCCCCGCGCTCTCTCTCCCCCCGCGCTCTCTCTCCCCCCGCGCTCTCTCTCCCCCCGCGCTCTCTCTCCCCCGCGCTCTCTCTCCCCCCGCGCTCTCTCTCCCCCGCGCTCTCTCTCCCCCGGCTCTCTCTCCCCCGCGCTCTCTCTCCCCCGCGCTCTCTCTCCCCCCGCGCTCTCTCTCCCCCGCGCTCTCTCTCTCCCCCCGCGCTCTCTCTCCCCCCGCGCTCTCTCTCCCCCCGCGCTCTCTCTCCCCCGCGCTCTCTCTCCCCCCGCGCTCTCTCTCTCCCCCCGCGCTCTCTCTCTCCCCGCGCTCTCTCTCTCTCTCCCCGCTCGCTCTCTCTCTCCCCCGCTCGCTCTCTCTCTCCCCGCTCGCTCTCTCTCTCCCGCTCGCTCTCTCTCTCCCCGCTCGCTCTCTCTCTCCCCGCTCGCTCTCTCTCTCCCCGCTCGCTCTCTCTCTCCCCGCTCGCTCTCTCTCTCCCCGCTCGCTCTCTCTCTCCCCGCTCGCTCTCTCTCTCCCCGCCTCGCTCTCTCTCTCCCCGCTCGCTCTCTCTCTCTCCCCGCTCGCATCTCTCTCTCCCGCTCGCTCTCTCTCTCCCGCTCGCTCTCTCTCTCTCCCGCTCGCTCTCTCTCTCCCCGCTCGCTCTCTCTCTCCCCGCTCGCTCTCTCTCTCCCCGCTCGCTCTCTCTCTCCCCGCTCGCTCTCTCTCTCCCCGCTCGCTCTCTCTCTCCCGCTCGCTCTCTCTCTCCCCGCTCGCTCTCTCTCTCCCCGCTCGCTCTCTCTCTCCCCGCTCGCTCTCTCTCTCCCCGCTCGCTCTCTCTCTCCCCGCTCGCTCTCTCTCTCCCCGCTCGCTCTCTCTCTCCCCGCTCGCTCTCTCTCTCCCCGCTCGCTCTCTCTCTCCCCGCTCGCTCTCATCTCTCCCGCTCGCTCTCTCTCTCTCTCTCCGCTCGCTCTCTCTCTCTCTCTCCCGCTCGCTCTCTCTCTCTCTCCCGCTCGCTCTCTCTCTCTCTCCAGCTCGCTCGCTCTCTCTCTCTCTCCAGCTCGCTCGCTCTCTCTCTCTCTCTCCCGCTCGCTCTCA
>NW_027141142.1:45000-47500 GCF_036365525.1 Heterodontus francisci | reverse complement strand
GCTTTTTGGTTAATGATTACTCTGCTTACTGGTTAATTATTTGCCCTTTCGGACTTAGTCTCTGGACATTATTTTCGAGTTTTTGGTTAATGATTTCACACTTTTAACATATTTTTGCGCTTTTTGGTTAATGATTACTCTGCTTACTGGTTAACCATTTGCCCTTTCGGACTTAGTCTCTGCACATTATTGTTTTCGACATTTTGGTTAATGATTTCACACTTTTAACTTAATTTTGCGATTTTGGTTAATGATTACTCTGCTTACTGGTTAACCATTTGCCCTTTCGGACTTAGTCTCTGGACATTGTTTTCGACATTTTGGTTAATGATTTCACACTTTTAACTTAATTTTGTGCTTTTTGGTTAATGATTTCATACTTTTTACTTACTTTTGCGATTTTTGGTTAATGATTACTCTGCTTACTGGTTAACCATTTGCCCTTTCGGACTTAGTCTCTGGACATTGTTTTCGACATTTTGGTTAATGATTTCACACTTTTAACTTAATTTTGTGCTTTTTGGTTAATGATTTCATACTTTTTACTTACTTTTGCGATTTTTGGTTAATGATTACTCTGCTTACTGGTTAACCATTTGCCCTTTCGGACTTAGTCTCTGGACATTATTTTTGGGTTTTTTGGTTAATGATTTCACACTTTTACTTACTTTTGCCCTTTTTGGTTACTGATTACTCTGCTTACTGGTTAACCATTTGCCCTTTCGGACTTAGTCTCTGGACATTATTTTCGAGTTTTTGGTTAATGATTTCACACTTTTAACATATTTTTGCGCTTTTTGGTTAATGATTACTCTGCTTACTGGTTAATTATTTGCCCTTTCGGACTTAGTCTCTGCACATTATTTTCGAGTTTTTGGTTAATGATTTCACACTTTTAACATATTTTTGCGCTTTTTGGTTACTGATTTCATACTTTTTACTTACTTTTGCGCCTTTTGGTTAATGATTACTCTGCTTACTGGTTAACCATTTGCCCTTTCGGACTTAGTCTCTGGACATTATTTCGAGATTTTTTGGTTAATGATTTCACACTTTTTACTTACTTTTGCGATTTTTGGTTAATGATTACTCTGCTTACTGGTTAACCATTTGCCCTTTCGGACTTAGTCTCTGGACATTATTTTCGGGTTTTTGGTTAATGATTTCACACTTTTTACTTACTTTTGCGATTTTGGTTAATGATTACTCTGCTTACTGGTTAACCATTTGCCCTTTCGGACTTAGTCTCTGGAGATTATTTTCGAGTTTTTGGTTAATGATTTCACACTTTTTACTTACTTTTGCGATTTTTGGTTAATGATTACTCTGCTTACTGGTTAACCATTTGCCCTTTCGGACTTAGTCTCTGGACATTATTTTCGGGTTTTTGGTTAATGATTTCACACTTTTTACTTACTTTTGCGATTTTTGGTTAATGATGACTCTGCTTACTGGTTAACCATTTGCCCTTTCGCACTTAGTCTCTGGAGATTATTTTCGACTTTTTGGTTAATGATTTCACACTTTTAACTTAATTTTGTGCTTTTTGGTTAATGATTTCATACTTTTTACTTACTTTTGCCCTTTTTGGTAATGATTACTCTGCTTACTGGTTAACCATTTGCCCTTTCGGACTTGGTCTCTGGACATTATTTTCGAGTTTTTGGTTAATGATTTCACACTTTTTACTTACTTTTGCGATTTTTGGTTAATGATTACTCTGCTTACTGGTTAATTATTTGCCCTTTCGGACTTAGTCTCTGCACATTATTTTCGAGTTTTTGGTTAATGATTTCACACTTTTAACATATTTTTGCGCTTTTTGGTTACTGATTTCATACTTTTTACTTACTTTTGCGCCTTTTGGTTAATGATTACTCTGCTTACTGGTTAACCATTTGCCCTTTCGGACTTAGTCTCTGCACATTATTTTCGACTTTTGGTTAATGATTTCACACTTTTAACATATTTTTGCGCTTTTTGGTTAATGATTTCATACTTTTTACTTACTTTTGCGCCTTTTGGTTAATGATTACTCTGCTTACTGGTTAACCATTTGCCCTTTCGGACTTAGTCTCTGGACATTGTTTTCGACATTTTGGTTAATGATTTCACACTTTTAACTTAATTTTGTGCTTTTTGGTTAATGATTTCATACTTTTTACTTACTTTTGCCCTTTTTGGTTAATGATTACTCTGCTTACTGGTTAAACCATTTGCCCTTTCGGACTTAGTCTCTGGAGATTATTTTCGAGTTTTTGGTTAATGATTTCACACTTTTTACTTACTTTTGCGATTTTTGGTTAATGATTTCACACTTTTTACTTACTTTTGCGATTTTTGGTTAATGATGACTCTGCTTACTGGTTAACCATTTGCCCTTTCGGACTTAGTCTCTGCACATTATTTTCGAGTTTTTGGTTAATGATTTCACACTTTTTACTTACTTTTGCGATTTTTGGTTAATGATTTCATACTTTTTACTTACTTTTGCGATTTT
>NW_027141142.1:27500-32500 GCF_036365525.1 Heterodontus francisci | reverse complement strand
CACACAGGAGACGGCGCACAACGAGTAATCTACCTAGCACGCCGCCGACCAAGTGGCCAAACTCTCGAGAGGAATGTCCGTCTGACACAAGGGACAGAAACGGGAGGTAACCGCTGAGCCTGAAACACCAGCAAATAAATGCTAGCCCGCCTGGGCCCTCCAACGTCGGACAGTCCTCGCCGTATCGATCGAGTGACCTGGGCACGCACTTTTTTTTTCCTTTCACACAGTGTGGGGTTGGCGGCGGCGGGGGGGGGGGAGAAAGCATGCAACTTGGTTGACGTCGCCTGGTCAACTCGCATCGGTTTTCCGTCCCCATGACTGTAAGGAGCAACCGCGACCAGCGTAGCCAAACAGGTCGACCAAAGCTTTCGGCGCTCGCACGGAGAGGTGATGCCAGCCGGCGTGCGTCGCCTAACTTGGACAAAATTCTGGGCACGCACTTTTCGTTTGAGAATAGGACATACATGTAGTGCAACCCAAGGAAACCAGGCGACGCCGCCACAATCTGCGCCTGACAGACAAAGATAACCGTTCACAAGGAGCCTTGTTATTTCGCACCAAGTCTTTTGCGGGCATAGTTTCTTTCTTTGACATGTATATCTGTATGAAGGTCGGCTTTGCTCTGCCATCGCAGCCTCCCTTCTTTGCTTTTCTCACTGTACCAACAGACATGTCATAGACTTTGGTTTTTTTTTCATTAATTCTTTTCCTGTGGGTGTGGTGTGCCTCCGCACCCCCCAATCTGTTCCAAGGCCTTGTTTTCTCTCGCTCGCCAAAACACTTTGTCTGTTTTCACAGCCAGTCTACCGGCCTAGACCCAACTGTGCGATATTTCAGAGCCGGCAACAGAGCATGGAAAGTCCGCCAGATTTACCCTTAAATGCTCATAAATGACTTCCAGGCACTCTTCGGAAGGTCTTTTATTTCAAAAGAAGGTCCTTCCTTGAGGGAGCACTTCTTCGGCCACTTTGCAAGTGCAACCGCTGCCAGCAAAAGTTCTGAAAATCGAGTTCCCGAAAATCTCCGGGTACCCCGCCAACCCCCAGCCACCCGAATCGCAAGTGTCAATTCGGCGGGTTGCCTGCCGGTAGTCCTTCCGAAAATGAGGCGCCAAATCGCCGCAACGGCCATTTTTCATTTCGGCATCGGGACTTCCGACGGCAACTGATTAACTAGCCCGGGGACTAGAGCGGCAGCAAATGCAACGTGCCCTCTTGGCGGGAGCAACTTGACCGCCCCCGTGGGGAAAGGTCAACTCGGGGCCCGGGAAAGTCGCCGAGTCCGACCCCATACACTTCCATGAGTTGGGGGTTTTGGCCTTCCCGGCCCAAGGCTCGCCTTATTTCGGCCTGCACTTTCGGAAAAGGGTGCATTCCTTTTGGTTAATGATTTCACCAGCCCGGGTCTTAGCCTCTGCCCCGACGGCTAAGTCTTTTGGTTAATGATTTCCTGCGGCTGGGACTACCCTTTCCCCCCGCCCTGCAGGCACCCGGGTCGGGAGGCCGTCGGGGGCACTTTCCGGGGCAAATCCGGACCCTTACGCAAGGGAGAGTGCGCCCCCCGCCTCGGCCGGGGGTCAGGCTGCCGCCTATTAAGCCCGACAGAAAACCCGAAAAATGGACGAAAATGGGAAAAAATCCCCATCCGAAAAAGGCTTAAAAGTCGGTTGGGCGGCAGCTAGGGTCGGTCTCTGCAGACCTGGAGGCTCGGGTGGACTCTTGGAATAAACGTCCAAGTCCCGACTTGCCACCTCCTACTACTGTGCAGATACCCCGCCAACCCCCAGCCACCCGAATGACAAGCGTCCGATCAGCGGGACGAATTTGACAACTCTGGCCGGACCTCTGGAACTCCATCCCGGGTAACCGGGGCAAATTTTTCCGCTTGATCGCCCTTCCACTGGTTAACCATTTGCCCTTTCGGACTTAGTCTCTGGACATTATTCGACGGATTTTCTGGTTAACCATTTGCCCTTTCGGACTTAGTCTCTGGGCATTATTTTCGACTTTTTGGTTAATGATTTCACACTTTTTACTTACTTTTGCGCTTTTTGGTTAATGATTACTCTGCTTACTGGTTAATTATTTGCCCTTTCGGACTTAGTCTCTGGACATTATTTTCGAGTTTTTGGTTAATGATTTCACACTTTTAACATATTTTTGCGCTTTTTGGTTAATGATTACTCTGCTTACTGGTTAACCATTTGCCCTTTCGGACTTAGTCTCTGCACATTATTTTCGACTTTTTGGTTAATGATTTCACACTTTTAACATATTTTTGCGCTTTTTGGTTAATGATTTCATACTTTTTACTTACTTTTGCGCCTTTTGGTTAATGATTACTCTGCTTACTGGTTAACCATTTGCCCTTTCGGACTTAGTCTCTGGACATTATTTTCGAGTTTTTGGTTAATGATTTCACACTTTTTACTTACTTTTGCGATTTTTGGTTAATGATTACTCTGCTTACTGGTTAACCATTTGCCCTTTCGGACTTAGTCTCTGGACATTGTTTTCGACATTTTGGTTAATGATTTCACACTTTTAACTTAATTTTGCGATTTTTGGTTAATGATTACTCTGCTTACTGGTTAACCATTTGCCCTTTCGGACTTAGTCTCTGGACATTGTTTTCGACATTTTGGTTAATGATTTCACACTTTTAACTTAATTTTGTGCTTTTTGGTTAATGATTTCATACTTTTTACTTACTTTTGCGATTTTTGGTTAATGATTACTCTGCTTACTGGTTAACCATTTGCCCTTTCGGACTTAGTCTCTGGACATTGTTTTCGACATTTTGGTTAATGATTTCACACTTTTAACTTAATTTTGTGCTTTTTGGTTAATGATTTCATACTTTTTACTTACTTTTGCGATTTTTGGTTAATGATTACTCTGCTTACTGGTTAACCATTTGCCCTTTCGGACTTAGTCTCTGGACATTATTTTTGGGTTTTTGGTTAATGATTTCACACTTTTTACTTACTTTTGCCCTTTTTGGTTACTGATTACTCTGCTTACTGGTTAACCATTTGCCCTTTCGGACTTAGTCTCTGGACATTATTTTCGAGTTTTTGGTTAATGATTTCACACTTTTAACATATTTTTGCGCTTTTTGGTTAATGATTACTCTGCTTACTGGTTAATTATTTGCCCTTTCGGACTTAGTCTCTGCACATTATTTTCGAGTTTTTGGTTAATGATTTCACACTTTTAACATATTTTTGCGCTTTTTGGTTACTGATTTCATACTTTTTACTTACTTTTGCGCCTTTTGGTTAATGATTACTCTGCTTACTGGTTAACCATTTGCCCTTTCGGACTTAGTCTCTGGACATTATTTTCGAGTTTTTGGTTAATGATTTCACACTTTTTACTTACTTTTGCGATTTTTGGTTAATGATTACTCTGCTTACTGGTTAACCATTTGCCCTTTCGGACTTAGTCTCTGGACATTATTTTCGGGTTTTTGGTTAATGATTTCACACTTTTTACTTACTTTTGCGATTTTTGGTTAATGATTACTCTGCTTACTGGTTAACCATTTGCCCTTTCGGACTTAGTCTCTGGAGATTATTTTCGAGTTTTTGGTTAATGATTTCACACTTTTTACTTACTTTTGCGATTTTTGGTTAATGATTACTCTGCTTACTGGTTAACCATTTGCCCTTTTGGACTTAGTCTCTGGACATTATTTTCGGGTTTTTGGTTAATGATTTCACACTTTTTACTTACTTTTGCGATTTTTGGTTAATGATGACTCTGCTTACTGGTTAACCATTTGCCCTTTCGCACTTAGTCTCTGGAGATTATTTTCGACTTTTTGGTTAATGATTTCACACTTTTAACTTAATTTTGTGCTTTTTGGTTAATGATTTCATACTTTTTACTTACTTTTGCCCTTTTTGGTTAATGATTACTCTGCTTACTGGTTAACCATTTGCCCTTTCGGACTTGGTCTCTGGACATTATTTTCGAGTTTTTGGTTAATGATTTCACACTTTTTACTTACTTTTGCGATTTTTGGTTAATGATTACTCTGCTTACTGGTTAATTATTTGCCCTTTCGGACTTAGTCTCTGCACATTATTTTCGAGTTTTTGGTTAATGATTTCACACTTTTAACATATTTTTGCGCTTTTTGGTTACTGATTTCATACTTTTTACTTACTTTTGCGCCTTTTGGTTAATGATTACTCTGCTTACTGGTTAACCATTTGCCCTTTCGGACTTAGTCTCTGCACATTATTTTCGACTTTTTGGTTAATGATTTCACACTTTTAACATATTTTTGCGCTTTTTGGTTAATGATTTCATACTTTTTACTTACTTTTGCGCCTTTTGGTTAATGATTACTCTGCTTACTGGTTAACCATTTGCCCTTTCGGACTTAGTCTCTGGACATTGTTTTCGACATTTTGGTTAATGATTTCACACTTTTAACTTAATTTTGTGCTTTTTGGTTAATGATTTCATACTTTTTACTTACTTTTGCCCTTTTTGGTTAATGATTACTCTGCTTACTGGTTAACCATTTGCCCTTTCGGACTTAGTCTCTGGAGATTATTTTCGAGTTTTTGGTTAATGATTTCACACTTTTTACTTACTTTTGCGATTTTTGGTTAATGATTTCACACTTTTTACTTACTTTTGCGATTTTTGGTTAATGATGACTCTGCTTACTGGTTAACCATTTGCCCTTTCGGACTTAGTCTCTGCACATTATTTTCGAGTTTTTGGTTAATGATTTCACACTTTTTACTTACTTTTGCGATTTTTGGTTAATGATTTCATACTTTTTACTTACTTTTGCGATTTTTGGTTAATGATGACTCTGCTTACTGGTTAATTATTTGTACTTTCGGACTTGGTCTCTGGACATTATTTTCGACTTTTTGGTTAATGATTTCACACTTTTAACATAATTTTGCGCTTTTTGGTTAATGATTACTCTGCTTGCTTGTTACTGATTTCCCCTTTCGGACTTGATCTCTG
>NW_027141142.1:10000-15000 GCF_036365525.1 Heterodontus francisci | reverse complement strand
CGCCGTATCGATCGAGTGACCTGGGCACGCACTTTTTTTTTCCTTTCACACAGTGTGGGGTTGGCGGCGGCGGGGGGGGGGGAGAAAGCATGCAACTTGGTTGACGTCGCCTGGTCAACTCGCATCGGTTTTCCGTCCCCATGACTGTAAGGAGCAACCGCGACCAGCGTAGCCAAACAGGTCGACCAAAGCTTTCGGCGCTCGCACGGAGAGGTGATGCCAGCCGGCGTGCGTCGCCTAACTTGGACAAAATTCTGGGCACGCACTTTTCGTTTGAGAATAGGACATACATGTAGTGCAACCCAAGGAAACCAGGCGACGCCGCCACAATCTGCGCCTGACAGACAAAGATAACCGTTCACAAGGAGCCTTGTTATTTCGCACCAAGTCTTTTGCGGGCATAGTTTCTTTCTTTGACATGTATATCTGTATGAAGGTCGGCTTTGCTCTGCCATCGCAGCCTCCCTTCTTTGCTTTTCTCACTGTACCAACAGACATGTCATAGACTTTGGTTTTTTTTTCATTAATTCTTTTCCTGTGGGTGTGGTGTGCCTCCGCACCCCCCAATCTGTTCCAAGGCCTTGTTTTCTCTCGCTCGCCAAAACACTTTGTCTGTTTTCACAGCCAGTCTACCGGCCTAGACCCAACTGTGCGATATTTCAGAGCCGGCAACAGAGCATGGAAAGTCCGCCAGATTTACCCTTAAATGCTCATAAATGACTTCCAGGCACTCTTCGGAAGGTCTTTTATTTCAAAAGAAGGTCCTTCCTTGAGGGAGCACTTCTTCGGCCACTTTGCAAGTGCAACCGCTGCCAGCAAAAGTTCTGAAAATCGAGTTCCCGAAAATCTCCGGGTACCCCGCCAACCCCCAGCCACCCGAATCGCAAGTGTCAATTCGGCGGGTTGCCTGCCGGTAGTCCTTCCGAAAATGAGGCGCCAAATCGCCGCAACGGCCATTTTTCATTTCGGCATCGGGACTTCCGACGGCAACTGATTAACTAGCCCGGGGACTAGAGCGGCAGCAAATGCAACGTGCCCTCTTGGCGGGAGCAACTTGACCGCCCCCGTGGGGAAAGGTCAACTCGGGGCCCGGGAAAGTCGCCGAGTCCGACCCCATACACTTCCATGAGTTGGGGGTTTTGGCCTTCCCGGCCCAAGGCTCGCCTTATTTCGGCCTGCACTTTCGGAAAAGGGTGCATTCCTTTTGGTTAATGATTTCACCAGCCCGGGTCTTAGCCTCTGCCCCGACGGCTAAGTCTTTTGGTTAATGATTTCCTGCGGCTGGGACTACCCTTTCCCCCCGCCCTGCAGGCACCCGGGTCGGGAGGCCGTCGGGGGCACTTTCCGGGGCAAATCCGGACCCTTACGCAAGGGAGAGTGCGCCCCCCGCCTCGGCCGGGGGTCAGGCTGCCGCCTATTAAGCCCGACAGAAAACCCGAAAAATGGACGAAAATGGGAAAAAATCCCCATCCGAAAAAGGCTTAAAAGTCGGTTGGGCGGCAGCTAGGGTCGGTCTCTGCAGACCTGGAGGCTCGGGTGGACTCTTGGAATAAACGTCCAAGTCCCGACTTGCCACCTCCTACTACTGTGCAGATACCCCGCCAACCCCCAGCCACCCGAATGACAAGCGTCCGATCAGCGGGACGAATTTGACAACTCTGGCCGGACCTCTGGAACTCCATCCCGGGTAACCGGGGCAAATTTTTCCGCTTGATCGCCCTTCCACTGGTTAACCATTTGCCCTTTCGGACTTAGTCTCTGGACATTATTCGACGGATTTTCTGGTTAACCATTTGCCCTTTCGGACTTAGTCTCTGGGCATTATTTTCGACTTTTTGGTTAATGATTTCACACTTTTTACTTACTTTTGCGCTTTTTGGTTAATGATTACTCTGCTTACTGGTTAATTATTTGCCCTTTCGGACTTAGTCTCTGGACATTATTTTCGAGTTTTTGGTTAATGATTTCACACTTTTAACATATTTTTGCGCTTTTTGGTTAATGATTACTCTGCTTACTGGTTAACCATTTGCCCTTTCGGACTTAGTCTCTGCACATTATTTTCGACTTTTTGGTTAATGATTTCACACTTTTAACATATTTTTGCGCTTTTTGGTTAATGATTTCATACTTTTTACTTACTTTTGCGCCTTTTGGTTAATGATTACTCTGCTTACTGGTTAACCATTTGCCCTTTCGGACTTAGTCTCTGGACATTATTTTCGAGTTTTTGGTTAATGATTTCACACTTTTTACTTACTTTTGCGATTTTTGGTTAATGATTACTCTGCTTACTGGTTAACCATTTGCCCTTTCGGACTTAGTCTCTGGACATTGTTTTCGACATTTTGGTTAATGATTTCACACTTTTAACTTAATTTTGCGATTTTTGGTTAATGATTACTCTGCTTACTGGTTAACCATTTGCCCTTTCGGACTTAGTCTCTGGACATTGTTTTCGACATTTTGGTTAATGATTTCACACTTTTAACTTAATTTTGTGCTTTTTGGTTAATGATTTCATACTTTTTACTTACTTTTGCGATTTTTGGTTAATGATTACTCTGCTTACTGGTTAACCATTTGCCCTTTCGGACTTAGTCTCTGGACATTGTTTTCGACATTTTGGTTAATGATTTCACACTTTTAACTTAATTTTGTGCTTTTTGGTTAATGATTTCATACTTTTTACTTACTTTTGCGATTTTTGGTTAATGATTACTCTGCTTACTGGTTAACCATTTGCCCTTTCGGACTTAGTCTCTGGACATTATTTTTGGGTTTTTGGTTAATGATTTCACACTTTTTACTTACTTTTGCCCTTTTTGGTTACTGATTACTCTGCTTACTGGTTAACCATTTGCCCTTTCGGACTTAGTCTCTGGACATTATTTTCGAGTTTTTGGTTAATGATTTCACACTTTTAACATATTTTTGCGCTTTTTGGTTAATGATTACTCTGCTTACTGGTTAATTATTTGCCCTTTCGGACTTAGTCTCTGCACATTATTTTCGAGTTTTTGGTTAATGATTTCACACTTTTAACATATTTTTGCGCTTTTTGGTTACTGATTTCATACTTTTTACTTACTTTTGCGCCTTTTGGTTAATGATTACTCTGCTTACTGGTTAACCATTTGCCCTTTCGGACTTAGTCTCTGGACATTATTTTCGAGTTTTTGGTTAATGATTTCACACTTTTTACTTACTTTTGCGATTTTTGGTTAATGATTACTCTGCTTACTGGTTAACCATTTGCCCTTTCGGACTTAGTCTCTGGACATTATTTTCGGGTTTTTGGTTAATGATTTCACACTTTTTACTTACTTTTGCGATTTTTGGTTAATGATTACTCTGCTTACTGGTTAACCATTTGCCCTTTCGGACTTAGTCTCTGGAGATTATTTTCGAGTTTTTGGTTAATGATTTCACACTTTTTACTTACTTTTGCGATTTTTGGTTAATGATTACTCTGCTTACTGGTTAACCATTTGCCCTTTTGGACTTAGTCTCTGGACATTATTTTCGGGTTTTTGGTTAATGATTTCACACTTTTTACTTACTTTTGCGATTTTTGGTTAATGATGACTCTGCTTACTGGTTAACCATTTGCCCTTTCGCACTTAGTCTCTGGAGATTATTTTCGACTTTTTGGTTAATGATTTCACACTTTTAACTTAATTTTGTGCTTTTTGGTTAATGATTTCATACTTTTTACTTACTTTTGCCCTTTTTGGTTAATGATTACTCTGCTTACTGGTTAACCATTTGCCCTTTCGGACTTGGTCTCTGGACATTATTTTCGAGTTTTTGGTTAATGATTTCACACTTTTTACTTACTTTTGCGATTTTTGGTTAATGATTACTCTGCTTACTGGTTAATTATTTGCCCTTTCGGACTTAGTCTCTGCACATTATTTTCGAGTTTTTGGTTAATGATTTCACACTTTTAACATATTTTTGCGCTTTTTGGTTACTGATTTCATACTTTTTACTTACTTTTGCGCCTTTTGGTTAATGATTACTCTGCTTACTGGTTAACCATTTGCCCTTTCGGACTTAGTCTCTGCACATTATTTTCGACTTTTTGGTTAATGATTTCACACTTTTAACATATTTTTGCGCTTTTTGGTTAATGATTTCATACTTTTTACTTACTTTTGCGCCTTTTGGTTAATGATTACTCTGCTTACTGGTTAACCATTTGCCCTTTCGGACTTAGTCTCTGGACATTGTTTTCGACATTTTGGTTAATGATTTCACACTTTTAACTTAATTTTGTGCTTTTTGGTTAATGATTTCATACTTTTTACTTACTTTTGCCCTTTTTGGTTAATGATTACTCTGCTTACTGGTTAACCATTTGCCCTTTCGGACTTAGTCTCTGGAGATTATTTTCGAGTTTTTGGTTAATGATTTCACACTTTTTACTTACTTTTGCGATTTTTGGTTAATGATTTCACACTTTTTACTTACTTTTGCGATTTTTGGTTAATGATGACTCTGCTTACTGGTTAACCATTTGCCCTTTCGGACTTAGTCTCTGCACATTATTTTCGAGTTTTTGGTTAATGATTTCACACTTTTTACTTACTTTTGCGATTTTTGGTTAATGATTTCATACTTTTTACTTACTTTTGCGATTTTTGGTTAATGATGACTCTGCTTACTGGTTAATTATTTGTACTTTCGGACTTGGTCTCTGGACATTATTTTCGACTTTTTGGTTAATGATTTCACACTTTTAACATAATTTTGCGCTTTTTGGTTAATGATTACTCTGCTTGCTTGTTACTGATTTCCCCTTTCGGACTTGATCTCTGGCCGTTCTTTTCGACCTTTTTGGATCAGGTTTCCACACTCTGAAATTATTTTGGGCTCACTGATTAGGCGAGATCAAGGGGGCATGCCTGGGCACTTTGGGCTCAGTTTGGGAAGGCGGCGTCCGTGTGCTCCTCCGCCCTTCCCGCACTTGCGGCTAGGTTTGCCAAACTGCGCTG
>NW_027141142.1:0-2500 GCF_036365525.1 Heterodontus francisci | reverse complement strand
TTCCCATCTCTGCTCTGCACACTCCACAGAGAGTCAACTCTGCCCTCCACGATCCATTCGGAGGCTAACGGCCCGGCAGCAAGCAGTCCCAGCACTGACGCAGTCGTTCGTTTGCAACCCACTGACAGCCGTCCTGGGAAAAGCAGAGGCTGGCCGAGACCAGTGCCGGCGCGCCCGGAGGCCCACGCCGGACTGCCCCCCCATCGCGATTAAATGGAGGGACAGAGGTCGAACTCTCCCAAAGGCGGAGTAAACTCCAGGTCTGCACTTAGGGGGACGAAGAGGAGCAAAGGAACCTCTGCGACAAAACCCCAGCCGCGCTCCCGCCGGCAAAGGCGAGTGCGATTGATTGTCAAGCGACCCTCAGACAGGCGTAGCCCCGGGAGGAACCCGGGGCCGCAAAGTGCGTTCAAAGTGTCGATGATCAATGTGTCCTGCAATTCACATTAATTCTCGCAGCTAGCTGCGTTCTTCATCGACGCACGAGCCGAGTGATCCACCGCTAAGAGTTGTCTCAGGTTTTCGGTCCGTCCCTCGCGCGAGGGGTCGAACCCGGAACGTGCGAACGCTCCCCCGCCCTCCCCAATGGGGTGTGGGGGGTGGGAGAGCCCCAGCCTGGCACGGCCCTTCGGATTTCAGTCGAACAATCACAATGACCAAAGAAAGGTTTTCACGCGGCCAACGTGGTCAGGGCGCTCGCGAGGCGAAGCGCGTCAGCTCGTCCGACGCCGGAGCCCAACCGTGCCGACGCGCACCACGGACAACAGAGGCAGGGTCTCTGCCGCCACCGAGGCCGGGAGGACGAGGAGAGAGAGAGAGCGAACGCGGACGGACTGAGTGGGGTACAAGGCCGACAGGATGAGCCCGCTGCGGGGAAACAAATCCTGCCTCCGCGGCCAGGTACATTCTCTCGAACGTCACGGCTGCCATCTCAAGCTCGACACCGGCAACGGACACGCGAGTCTTTAAACCGCCGCTCCGCCAAAAGCACCAGCTCGCGGGGCCGGAGGGGGAGTCGTGTAGGTACCCTGTACCGGTAAAGGGAGGGTGACTAGAGCGACCAAAGTGTCCCCACGGTGGGAAAGAAAACCGGGCCTGCATCACCGGATCAGTCCCTGCAGAGCTCACAGTGGCCGGTTGACGAGGTCCCGACGGCGGGCCGCCGGGCAGCACCCAAGCCCGCAGAAGCTCCCTTCAATTCGACTGCGGTTGTAATGCTGCAAGACGGTGGCAAGTCCATAGGAAGGCGGGTGCTTCTACGGTCGCCGGTCCCGGACGAGAGCTGGGTGGCCCGTCAGTGACAGCGTAAAGACGAGGAGAGCCTGGCCAGTGAGAAGAGAGGAGGAGGGGCTGGAGGAAGGCGTGGAGTACAGAGAACGAAAGCCTCACGCTCACCCTGCCGGATGGGCTGCACAACACAGACGAGACCAGAAGTCGAGAGACCGGGCCGCAGGCCAAGGGGGGGTCAGGCATGGGCAAACGAGCAGCTCGGACATGCGGTGGAGTAGCGGTGCAGGCAAGATTATCTCGGTCGTGGAGGGGGCAGTAAGCCAAGGAGCACGAAAGTGTGGAAGGCAATGAAGCCAGCGCAACACGACGTAGCATCCCAGAAACGCCTCCTCACTCGCAACGTTTCCAATCTCTTGCCTTTCTCTCAAGCAGACTCTCCGCAGTCCCCACTGAACGAAAGCGACCGTGCCGTGCCAGGGCCGTCCCTGTGTCTCAAGCCGACGGGAGACATCTTTCTCGCGCTGTGCGCACCCGGTAGCGAGGTTGGCCACGAACTCTCATCTCTCGCTCTCTCTGCGCCTCGTTTCCCCGTTCTCAGATCGCGCTCTCTCATGCAGTACGACATGTGTGACGGAACCCGTCTGTCTCGCTTTAGCTCCCGGTGCAAAAATGCCTGTCCGCCGGGTTCGCCAACGAAGGGGGGGTTGAACCTCCTGCCCGCGCAAGAGGCGCCGGGAGCGATTCGACCAAGGCTGCGGAGCCTGCCACTCCGCGAGCAACTCCTGCTGGCCGACCGCACCTCAGGCTCATGTTAAGGAGGAGACGGGGCCGCTCCACAGCGGGCCCACCGGCCGATAATGATCCTTCCGCAGGTTCACCTACGGAAACCTTGTTACGACTTTTACTTCCTCTAGATAGTCAAGTTTGATCGTCTTCTCGGCGCTCCACCAGGGCCGTCGCCGACTCCGGCGGGGCCGATCCGAGGACCTCACTAAACCATCCAATCGGTAGTAGCGACGGGCGGTGTGTACAAAGGGCAGGGACTTAATCAACGCGAGCTTATGACCCGCACTTACTGGGAATTCCTCGTTCATGGGAAATAATTGCAATTCCCAATCCCTATCACGAATGGGGTTCAACGGGTTACCCACACCTGGCGGCGTAGGGTAGACACACGCTGATCCATTCAGTGTAGCGCGCGTGCAGCCCCGGACATCTAAGGGCATCACAGACCTGTTATTGCTCAATCTCGTGTGGCTGTACGCCACTA